>NC_140171.1:160136735-160213590 GCF_963971535.1 Notolepis coatsorum | reverse complement strand
TGCGTCACTCTTGTTTGTAGAGCTATAACTATATTCTATATTATAGCTATGGATACAATACTATGGCCCATTTGACATCACCTATCTATCGTTCTATATGTGAAAAAGAATACATTTTTCCATCCATACGTTCCCGTGTTATACCATGGTGAATATAAGTATGGTTTTAAAGCGGTCTAGGGTAATTCATGAATTCAGATTCAGATTCCTTTATTAAGCCATTTGTGAAAAAACACATTGGTAATTGTTGCGGCATTACAGTGTATGCATTTTTATTAATTTTTTCTTATACGTCAATTCCACTATAGACATCGCCGTTTCTTGCCTGTACACGCTATTATTCCGAAATCAAATCTATATCATAGGTATTATGTTCCATCATGAATGCATGAAAGGGGGGGAGGTTGTTTCTGATTATTTGATTGTCAGTAACAGCATTCGTATTGAACACTAAAAACGCTTATCAGCCCGATCGGTATAAAAGCATTGCAGGATCAAGCTAAAATTGACGTCAGATAGTCCTTACCTGTGATCGGGAGTATTCCAAAAATAATATTCCAATTGTTTGATCGCCATCTGGTACATCCAATGTCCATTTGGTCCACGGCATAACCCACCACAACATATGGATCGGGGGTATTTGACACGCTTCAATGGAACCGGGAGAACCGCTCCCCTCGCCCGACAAGGAAAAATGAAACCAGAGACATTTGGCCATTACACAGGCCAAGATACAAGGTTTCAAAGGGTGCTCGATACCGCCGTCTAGCTGGATGAGGCCGGTATTGCACTTTGGCGACCTCAGACTCATTCCCTATGGTATCACAAAGGTCCCTGGATGAATAATGAATACAAATATCGAAAAAGGAATAAACGACCAAAACCCGAGAAATCTCGGGTCTGGCGCCCAACGCATGGCGAGTTAACCCAACTTATCTCGGGTTTTGGCCCTCCATTGAGTTAAGAGCTTAATTTGTGAGAAATCATTCACACATGCATCATGGTGATTGCGTTCACATCGATTCTACAGACATCCTCGGATTTAAATAATTATAATAATAATAAATACGATATTTGTATCATTAACAATTACATTTTACATTCATAGTCATGATTCAACAAGGCATCATGCTGCCCTAAACTAAATAAAAGCACTACACAAACGGCAGTGAATAAATAAATAAATGAATAAATAAGCACTAAACTCAATTGCGAGGATATAGCTATAGTGGAATAGAATGGACACGTCTACATTCTTCTCTCATTCTCCTATTCCTTTCATGCAGGATATATATTTGGCATTTTGTATTAATAGTCCATATACCGTATTGTTCTCTGTCGGTTTCCAACTGGGTGGCTAATAACCACTACGGGATCCTGATTAGATGATGGATCAGGGATCGCTATCCATCATCTAATGGTCGGTCGGATCGCACAGGGCAGTTAGACCAGGATGATGGCCGCCGCGTTCGGCTCAATGTACAGTCAGGCCACTATAAGCGGAAACCGAGTGAGTTAGTAAGCGAGTCGTGTTTCCTGTGATCGGAGTTTTTGAAAAGAAAACTCTGGGAAGCAGGATGCTGAGGTTTGTCGACCCAGAGGAGTCTGGGTGGTGAGGCCTAGGAGAGGGAAGGGTCCAGGGGAGTCTGGATGGTGAGGCCTAGGAGAGGGAAGGGTCCAGGGGAGTCTGGGTGGTGAGGCCTAGGAGAGGGAAGGATCCAGGGGAGTCTGGGTGGTGGGGCCTAGGAGAGGGAAGGGTCCAGGGGAGTCTGGGTGGTGAGGCCTAGGAGAGGGAAGGGTCCAGGGGAGTCTGGGTGGTGAGGCCTAGGAGAGGGAAGGGTCCAGGGGAGTCTGGGTGGTGAGGCCTAGGAGAGGGAAGGGTCCAGGGGAGTCTGGGTGGTGGGGCCTAGGAGAGGGAAGGGTCCAGGGGAGTCTGGGTGGTGAGGCCTAGGAGAGGGAAGGGTCCAGGGGAGTCTGGGTGGTGAGGCCTAGGAGAGGGAAGGGTCCAGGGGAGTCTGGGTGGTGAGGCCTAGGAGAGGGAAGGGTCCAGGGGAGTCTGGGTGGTGGGGCCTAGGAGAGGGAAGGGTCCAGGGGAGTCTGGATGGTGAGGCCTAGGAGAGGGAAGGGTCCAGGGGAGTATGGATGGTGAGGCCTAGGAGAGGGAAGGGTCCTAACCTAGGGAACCTCACCCAAGAGAGGGAGTGAGGGAATCTCGCCCTGAGAGAGGGAGGTTGGCCCTGAGGGAGGGAGGTTGGCCCTGAGAGAGGGAGGTTGGCCCTGAGAGAGGGAGGTTGGCCCTGAGAGAGGGAGGTTGGCCCTGAGAGACCTGAGAGAGGGAGGTTGGTCCTGAGAGAGAGAGGTTGGCCCTGAGGGAGGGAGGTTGGCCCTGAGAGAGGGAGGTTGGCCCTGAGAGAGGGAGGTTGGCCCTGAGAGAGAGAGGTTGGCCCTGAGGGAGGGAGGTTGGTCCTGAGAGAGGGAGGTTGGCCCTGAGAGAGGGAGGTTGGCCCTGAGAGAGGGAGGTTGGCCCTGAGAGAGGGAGGGAGGTTGGCCCTGAGAGAGGGAGGTTGGCCCTGAGAGAGGGAGGTTGGCCCTGAGAGAGGGAGGTTGGCCCTGAGAGAGGGAGGTTGGCCCTGAGAGACCTGAGAGAGGGAGGTTGGTCCTGAGAGAGAGAGGTTGGCCCTGAGGGAGGGAGGTTGGCCCTGAGAGAGGGAGGTTGGCCCTGAGAGAGGGAGGTTGGCCCTGAGAGAGAGAGGTTGGCCCTGAGGGAGGGAGGTTGGTCCTGAGAGAGGGAGGTTGGCCCTGAGAGAGGGAGGTTGGCCCTGAGAGAGGGAGGTTGGCCCTGAGAGAGGGAGGGAGGTTGGCCCTGAGAGAGGGAGGTTGGCCCTGAGAGAGGGAGGTTGGCCCTGAGAGAGGGAGGTTGGCCCTGAGAGAGGGAGGTTGGCCCTGAGAGAGAGAGGTTGGCCCTGAGAGAGGGAGGTTGGCCCTGAGAGAGGGAGGTTGGCCCTGAGAGAGAGAGGTTGGCCCTGAGAGAGGGAGGTTGGCCCTGAGAGAGGGAGGTTGGCCCTGAGAGAGGGAGGTTGGTCCTGAGAGAGGGAGGTTGGCCCTGAGAGAGGGAGGTTGGCCCTGAGAGAGGGAGGTTGGCCCTGAGAGAGGGAGGTTGGCCCTGAGAGAGGGAGGTTGGCCCTGAGAGAGGGAGGTTGGCCCTGAGAGAGGGAGGTTGGCCCTGAGAGAGGGAGGTTGGCCCTGAGAGAGGGAGGTTGGTCCTGAGAGAGGGAGGTTGGTCCTGAGAGAGGGAGGTTGGCCCTGAGAGAGGGAGGTTGGCCCTGAGAGAGGGAGGTTGGCCCTGAGAGAGGGAGGTTGGCCCTGAAGGAGGGCGGTTGGCCCTGAGAGAGGGAGGTTGGCCCTGAGAGAGGGAGGTTGGCCCTGAGAGACCTGAGAGAGGGAGGTTGGCCCTGAGAGAGGGAGGTTGGTCCTGAGAGAGGGAGGTTGGCCCTGAGAGAGGGAGGTTGGCCCTGAGAGAGGGAGGTTGGCCCTGAGAGAGGGAGGTTGGCCCTGAGAGAGGGAGGTTGGCCCTGAGAGAGGGAGGTTGGTCCTGAGAGAGGGAGGTTGGTCCTGAGAGAGGGAGGTTGGCCCTGAGAGAGGGAGGTTGGCCCTGAGAGAGGGAGGTTGGTCCTGAGAGAGGGAGGTTGGTCCTGAGAGAGGGAGGTTGGCCCTGAGAGAGAGAGGTTGGCCCTGAGAGAGGGAGGTTCGGAGGGTCAAAGCGGGTTATGTCTGAATAGCAGACATTGTAAATCTCAGAGCAAGGAGATTGGAATGGTTTAGACAGCCAGGGGTGGGGGGAGGAGCTTCTGGTAGGGGAGGCAAGAACCATAGAGCTTTAATTAGCTGTGGCTTTTTGGAGCTTTAGCCAAAAGGGCACAAAGGTGACTGGGATTGGTTAAAAGTGTAATGGACACTCAATTTATTATTGGCCCCTGGGAAAAGGGGGGGGGGGGGGCAAGTGGGTTCAACGTGTCTACAGGTGACAGACAGCCCCATTGTGCAGCGGTCACGATCATGCGGCTATTTTGTTAGTATCTTCTGATCAATCTTACTGGCGGAAGAGGCGTGTCTGTCTGTGTGGGGGTCTACCATTGTTACTCTGTGCTTTCTGATCAACTGCACAGGGACGAAAGAGGGCAGGCCTCCAACAACCGGGACGCTCTCGTATAATCAATTGAAAACTGCGTTTCTTGTTAATTTAGGGTTAGGGTACAGTACCTGGTGACGGGGTTAGGGTACAGTACCTGGTGACAGGGTTAGGGTACAGTACCTGGTGACAGGGTTAGGGTACAGTACCTGGTGACGGGGTTAGGGTACAGTACCTGGTGACAGGGTTAGGGTACAGTACCTGGTGACAGGGTTAGGGTACAGTACCTGGTGACAGGGTTAGGGTACAGTACCTGGTGACGGGGTTAGGGTACAGTACCTGGTGACAGGGTTAGGGTACAGTACCTGGTGACAGGGTTAGGGTACAGTACCTGGTGACGGGGTTAGGGTACAGTACCTGGTGACAGGGTTAGGGTACAGTACCTGGTGACGGGGTTAGGGTACAGTACCTGGTGACAGGGTTAGGGTACAGTACCTGGTGACGGGGTTAGGGTACAGTACCTGGTGACAGGGTTAGGGTACAGTACCTGGTGACAGGGTTAGGGTACAGTACCTGGTGACGGGGTTAGGGTACAGTACCTGGTGACGGGGTTAGGGTACAGTACCTGGTGACGGGGTTAGGGTACAGTACCTGGTGACGGGGTTAGGGTACAGTACCTGGTGACGGGGTTAGGGTACAGTACCTGGTGACGGGGTTAGGGTACAGTACCTGGTGACGGGGTTAGGGTACAGTACCTGGTGACAGGGTTAGGGTACAGTACCTGGTGACGGGGTTAGGGTACAGTACCTGGTGACAGGGTTAGGGTACAGTACCTGGTGACGGGGTTAGGGTACAGTACCTGGTGACGGGGTTAGGGTACAGTACCTGGTGACAGGGTTAGGGTACAGTACCTGGTGACAGGGTTAGGGTACAGTACCTGGTGACGGGGTTAGGGTACAGTACCTGGTGACAGGGTTAGGGTACAGTACCTGGTGACAGGGTTAGGGTACAGTACCTGGTGACGGGGTTAGGGTACAGTACCTGGTGACAGGGTTAGGGTACAGTACCTGGTGACGGGGTTAGGGTACAGTACCTGACATACTCCTTCTTGGTGTCCTCGGTGACAGGGACGCTCTTGCCGCTGGGCTTGAGCTCGTGTTGGATGATCTCTCCGTAGGCATTGTGTTCCACACAGAAGGTGTGGTCCAGGACTCCTGTGATGTCATTATCCCTAGGGGGGGGGGGGGGGGGGGGGGGGGAGACGGGAGGGAGGGGGAGAGAGAGAGAGAGAGAGAGAGAGAGAGAGAGAGAGAGAGAGAGAGAGAGAGAGCGAGAGAGAGAGAGACAGAGAGAGCAAGGAACCGTTAACCCAACAGAAACTATGAAGGAGGTGTTCGACAACCAGACGCACAATAGCCCACATCTCCATCTAGTGACTATATCTCTATATCACTATATCACTATCTCTCTATATCTCTCTATATATCTATACATGACATCTATCTATCTCCATTAGAGAGGTGTGACGTTGCTTTAAAGGGGAAGTTCAAAAAGAGATGCCCCCCCCGCTAACCCTGTGCTATCTATCCCTCCAGAGCGTTTCAGTGTTATTCACCTCGTTCTGTAAATATCTGCCATGACTCCAATACAATGGGGCAGAATACAAAACACTAGATTTGTGTCCATTTAGATGTTTAGATGGAGAGCCTTTGGAATTGATGGATATGTTACCATCCGCAAAGCTGTTTCTGTGTCTGTGTGTGTGCGGACTGAGAGCAGGGGACACAACCAGGCTGGATAAGCTGGTCAGGAAGGCCAGTAGCGTGGTTGGGGTGGAGCTGGACTCCCTAGCGAGGGTGGCGGAGAGGAGGAGCCTTGCTAAGCTCCATGCCATCAGGGAAAACCCCTCCCACCCACTATACACAGACTTGGCTGACAGGAGGAGCATGTTCAGTGCTAGGCTCACACTACCCAAATGCAGCACTGAACGGCACAGGAAGTCCTTCATTCCAACAGCCATCAGACTATACAATACATCACTGTGCCTCACTGAGCACAGAGTGGCAGCTCCATAGTGGCAGGAGGCCGCGACTAGCATACTGCACCTTATGTGACACTGTGAATACTGTGAATATATATTTCAGTTAGTTAGATAGTTAACACTTTGGTTGCCTTGGGTTAAATTAATGATATACCATAGATTGCCAGCGCTATTTGTCTATGGAGAAAGTCCCCTTCTTTGCAGGGCTATAACTTTTTAAATTCTATTGCTACATTGCCATTATTAGGGCCCATTCAAAGTCCTATATGTATTGTTCATTGTGTAGCAACGTTAAACTTTTTCATTCACATATTCATAGTAAAGTATGGTCTAATGTATAAGTATGTTTTCATCTCTTTCTGCAGCTTTCTCCAGAACGTGATATATAGCCCCAAAAGCATTATATTGATGATGAAATACAGTTTGATGGCAATCAGCGCGATATAAGAAATTCCAACTAGACGTACTTCTAGAAGTTACTACACGTCATCTGATGTTGACCGGATGGGCGAGGGGGCGTTTATAATTCCGTGGGCAGCGTTATACCAATCATCTAATGTGGGTCAAATGTTGATAATAGCAGTTAGTATCTAAGACGGTAACGTTACACGCTAAAACTCACCCCAGTCTCCGCGCGCCGTTGGGCGATCATCGTCGAGTAGACATTTTATCATTATGGGATATATTTTTACCCGGTCCATCTCCAGCTTGTATAATGGTATATACGTCCAAATCATGTTGTTTATCGAGTTATTGCCAATCGATCACCGTGTAGCGTGACGAGCCAGAGTCCCATGAACCATAGCGAGCGCCCGGAAGTACTACGGTCGTCATGACAACCTCTATTCAACATCCTGTGTGGCGATTGCGCCGATCGGCCACCAGATGGCGCTCCTGAACCGCCAGAGAGCTCAGTGGGTCCTGCTGGTGGATCTCAGGCCAGCGGAGGGGGAATATGAATCCGATCGCAGATTTTTGAAATATTGATATAAGGACGCTGTACAGCGTCCCCCGGCAACTTTAGCATGGCCAGCAAAGACGTGAAAAGACGTGTCCCGGCAGTCAAAGTGTTAATTATATTGACCAATTTGTTTACACTGCTTGTGTTGTTATTTACTGTATATTTTATTCCATTTTTATTCTATTTTACTCTACTCTTTGATTTGTTGTTATTATTCTAAGTCTAAATGTTTAAATGTTGAGCGATTTGCAGTGTCAAATTTCCCACGGGATAATAAAAGTATTTCTATTCTATTCTATTCGATCTATTCTGTGTCTCTGTGTGTGTCTCTGTGTCTGTCTGTGGGTCTCTTTGTGTGTCTCTGTGTCTCCTGTGTGTCTCTGTGTGTCTCTCTGTCTCCCTGTCTCTCTGTGTCTCTCTGTGTGTCTGTGTGTCTCTGTCTCTCTGTGTCTCTCTCTCTCCGTGTCTCTGTGTCTCTCTTACAGGATCCACACCAGGCTGTTGTGCAGGTCCGGGTCGACTGACTCCATGTCGTCCAGGGTGATGGGCTTCCCCAGCAGCTGCTTGTAGAAGGGCAGGGTGAAGCCCCCGTCGATGTAGTGCCCGTGGAACACCGCCACGCCCATGATGCGGCCCACAAAGTGGAAGTAAGACAGGTGCTCCTGGAGGAGAGAGAGAGAGAGCAGTGAGACAGGTGCTCCTGGAGGAGAGAGAGAGAGCAGTGAGACAGGTGGTCCTGGAGGAGAGAGAGAGAGAGAGCAGTGAGACAGGTGCTCCTGGAGGAGAGAGAGAGATAGAGCAGTGAGACAGGTGCTCCTGGAGAGAGAGAGAGAGCAGTGAGACAGGTGGTCCTGGAGGAGAGAGAGAGAGAGAGCAGTGAGACAGGTGCTCCTGGAGGAGAGAGAGAGAGAGCAGTGAGACAGGTGCTCCTGGAGGAGAGAGAGAGAGCAGTGAGACAGGTGCTCCTGGAGGAGAGAGAGAGAGCAGTGAGACAGGTGCTCCTGGAGGAGAGAGAGAGAGAGCAGTGAGACAGGTGCTCCTGGAGGAGATAGCAGTGAGACAGGTGCTCCTGGAGAGAGAGAGAGAGAGCAGTGAGACAGGTTGTCCTGGAGGAGAGAGAGAGAGAAGTGAGACAGGTGCTCCTGGAGGAGAGAGAGAGAGACAGGTGATCCTGGAGGAGAGATATAGAGCAGTGAGACAGGTGCTCCTGCAGGAGAGAGAGAGACAGGTGCTCCTGGAGAAGAGAGAGCAGTGAGACAGGTGGTCCTGGAGGAGAGAGAGAGAGCAGTGAGACAGGTGGTCCTGGAGGAGAGAGAGAGAGAGAAGTGAGACAGGTGGTCCTAGAGGAGAGAGAGAGAGCAGTGAGACAGGTGCTCCTGGAGGAGAGAGATAAGTGAGACAGGTGCTCCTGGAGGAGAGAGATAGCAGTGAGACAGGTGGTCCTGGAGGAGAGAGAGAGAGAGAGAGAGAGAGAGAGAGAGAGAGAGAGAGAGAGAGAGAGAGAGAGAGAGAGAGAGAGACAGACAGACAGACAGACAGACAGACAGATAAGTAAGACAGGTGGTCCTGGAGGAGAGAGACAGAGGGAGATGGTTGATATGTAAACCACATGCTTTCATACTAACCGGACAGATGCTGTGTCCGGTCACAAATACATTTGTACGGCAGAATCACGTCTCATCAAATGTTGCTTTGCAATGTAGTTTTCCTTTAAGAATAATATACCATGAGGCATGAACCCTTTAACTCTTTCTCTGCCACGCATTAGCCTCATCCTGTAGTAGCTACCGCCATCACTGTAAACGATGGGAGTCGCTCACCTTGTTTGCAGGGCTATAACTATTTAAATATTATAGCTATATATGCAATACTATGGCCCATTTGACATCAAGTATCTATCGTTCAAGATGTGAAAAAGGAATATTTTTTCCATCCATACATTCTCGTTTTATACCGTGGTGAATATAAGTATGGTTTTAGAGTGGTCTAGGGTAATTCCTGGAAGGCTAGTATTAGGCAGTGACGCATATTATGTTTATGTTTATTGTTACAAATGATCAGATTAAACCGAATATATATATTTATTGATTGATATATATTGCATAGTATTTGTATATCGTTTGATATCCCTTGTATATTCCTTGTACATATACACGGAATATCCCTTTAGCCTAGTACAGACCATAATATTTCATTCTCCTATTGGACAGCGGTCCACAGGTGCCAGGGCCATGCCTCCAGAGTCAGGTTCAAGGCCACCGTCAAGACATGTCTGTACATGCCCGGCCTTGCCCAGGAATACGAGACAGAAATGAGGTTGGCACTAGATTGTTCGCCGTGCATATAAATATGGCGCAGGTGAATACAGAAGTAGAGTTACCCAATAAGTTGAAGCCTCACCCACGATACAACGTGCGGTGAAGTATGGCCTGTTTGGCCCCAAATAGAGCATTGAGACCGCGTGCGAATTAATAACTGAATTGTCAGAGTTTGGCGCTATACCGTCGAGTGCGACATATTTCTATTAAGTCAGTAATAGTCTATTTGTGTATAGTGTATCGTGCGGCTAAAGTTCTACAGTGACCAGCATCACCAACGCTTCCTCGTATCAGCTAGAGTGCTTATCCAGGCTGGGCTGCTTTCATGGCGCTTTCACCCGAGGAGACCTAGACGAGAACCGTGTGGACATGTACACTGGATTAATCTACCCGACGACTACATAGCCCTTTGCGGCTGGATTATATTTGTTTTGGTCCTGTGATTTATGGAGCGGAGAATCGCCGACGCCTACACGTGTGGGATTTACCCTGTGAGGAGCCACGTCGAGTCTGCGCCTCAGAGAGCCTGAGGCCGGCTAGCTTTCTTCACTGTGGAGCTACAGTCTACGGAGAACAGCTGTATTCGTCTGTGGATCAAGAGACTATTGCACCGTCTCCTGTACTTGGAGTCTCCTTAGTCATCGTTGACCAGACTCTCTACTACCGACAGATCCTCTACCCCTGCTGGCTTACAACCGGGGGGACCCTTCCAGTATCTCCCGCTATATATTACTAGTGTACCATAGATATAATTCCCTAAGATTCAGGTTGTATAATTACCTCCTGCGTAACCAGAGAATGGACATTCATTATTGATTTGCCTACGCACATTCCTTTGCCTTATAAGCGCATCCAAAGTAAAATAGAGAAGTATATTATGTACCTTTTGCTGCAATAAATACTTAATTACCACTTTGTGTGGAACCGATTCATTGTGGGAAGTGTTCATCATATTTATATATCATGTACTGTATGGCCAGTAATTAAAGTACATAAAGCGGTAGTGGTTTAATGATACCATACTTATCAATACAGTCAGGGAATTGTACCCCTCAGTTACAATTGGTCCTTCGAGCCGGAGGGTAACTAGTGTAATATTAATATAGTGGTATTAATATTGACATGGCCTATGATGAACACTCCACAAAACGGTTCTCCTAAAGTAGATCGCCCGCAGCGTAGACGGCAGACACCTCAGTACTTAGAGGATTACGTTGCCAATATACTACCTAGCTTTCTACAGACGGTAAACGCGGAAAAAGTAGATAGTAAAATTATGTCCGACCCTATCGACCAGGCTACCCCGCCAATAGAGGCCCTAGTGGGTTCTAACGTAACTGACCAAGCTCACGGTAGGGACCAGGAGGGACCCGACATGACTTTACCCCCCGCCAAGACCGAAGAAGTAGTCCCCGGAGAGCTCCAGGATAAAGACAGCTCTCCAGGGATGGAACTCTACCCGCTACAAGAAGAGGAGAGCACCCCGGAGATGGATCTCCAGGACTCGCCACAGGAGAACAGATCTCCAACGAGTACTGCCAGGAGCGGATCACCTCAACCAGCGTCTTCCCCCAGCGAGGCGGACAAGATGCTGGCACAGGCATTCCTCGCCAGCCTAGCAGCCTCAACAGAACGCGATCGACTCCAAGCACAGACGCTTAGTGAGCGCGAACATTCTTCCATGGAAAGAGAACGCCTTCAGGCGCAGCAACGGAGCGACGAAGATCGTATACGTCTAGAGATTAGACGCCTTCAGACGGAAGAGAATATGGTAAGGGACCGGGCCGAAGCCCAGCGCGCCGCCGCCGAAGCCCAGCGCGCCGCTGCCGGTGCCCAAAGAGAAGCAGAGCGCGACCTCGCTCTCACCAAGCGCGAAGCCGAGCGCGACCGATTACAAGCGCAGATAATGGAGCAGCTGATCACCAGGGCAACACCCCCTCCCTCCGCACGGGGTTCCAGGGCCTCGTCAAGACAAGGGTCAAGGGCACCCTCCCCTACCCGATCAAGCGACCCTGAGCCCGACCACCAGAGAGAGCCTATACCCCCCTCCGAACCCCTTCCCCGACCGGTCCAAGTGAGACCCAGCTACAAGGAAGAAACGGTCTACACCGCGGAGAGGCTAAATAGACGACTACAGGATCTAGAGGACCTGCCAGAGGAAGAAGAAGAGGGAGAGGAGGAGAGTCAAGCCCGACAGCAGCACAGTACTCCACAGGACCAGGAGGTCCAGTACAGCCCAGGCTCTACCCCCGCGGCTCTGCGCTACAGACCCCCGACTCAATTCACGGGTGAGCTTGACGCACGACCAGCCCCGAGGAACAGCACCTGGATACGCGGGCCATGGTACCCAGCAGGTACCAGCCCACCAAGAGGCGTAAGAGGAGACTCGCCTAGGAGGCCTCTCTTCCAACGCTCACCGATGTGCCAGCCATCCATGGCATCATACATTGGCACACCGACGTTTCCGGACTTCACCCACGAGAACAGAGCACAGTACACGGAGCTACGAATGTGCTTAGAGACAATGATGTCCGATGTAGCTGATGAACCGTACAAGTATGCTATCCTACTGAAGCACCTCAAGGTGCCCCGAGCGCACAATATAGCGCTGGCCTATGCCACCTCTACTACCCCATACACAGCGGCTCTAGCAGCACTCGACCAAAGATATGGACGCATATGGGACTACGTAATACAAGAGATAAGGCATATTGACCGCCTACCCCCAGCCACAGACAATCGCTCACTAGATGACCTGTCTATCAAGGTACAATCCCTGGTAGGGATGCTGGGGGCGCAAAGAGAAAAGGGTATGCACGAACTGTACGCAAACTCTAATGTCGAGAGGATTTTAGAGAAGCTTCCGTCCGCCCGACAAGAGCGCTTCAGGCGGCAAAGAGACCACCGTGATCCTAACGGTCCCGAGCCATCCCTCCTAGACCTAGCCGACTTCCTGGCGAGAGAAGTCAACAGCCTACGGTTGGATACGTTCATGCGGAGCACCCCAAGCTCCAGAGAGGGACCTAGGAGAGCAAACGATGGCCGAAGATTGGTGACCGTCATGCACCAATCAGAATCAGTACAGAGCAGCAAGAACCACAGTACCCCCTCGATGAAAGAGAAGTGGAAGATGGTGTGCCCGTACTGCGAAAAGGAACACTGGTTGTCACAATGTGACACGTTCAAGAAGATGACCGCCGACGAGGTGAGTCAATGGATAAAGTCCAACCGACGCTGTTACCGATGTGCGCGCAGTCACATGGCAGCCGATTGCCGCTTAAAGAAGAGGTGTAGTCGGTGTGACGGAGCCCACCTAGATGTCCTACACGACAGTAACAGAAGAAAGCCTGCACCCTCAAGCAGCACAAAGGCAAGTGTTATGTACATTGACCCCGCCAGCAGCGGGGGCGCCCGGGTGCTCTTAAAGGTGGTCCGCGTAACACTGAGTTACCAAGATAAGGTCATGGACACTTACGCCGTCCTTGACGACGGGTCAGAGAAGACCCTTCTCCTCGCGTCCGCTGCGGCCCAGCTGGGGCTGCGGGGGAGCGAAAACCAGATGACGATTCGGACAATAAGAAGAGATCTAAAGACGATAAAGGGCGAGAATGTCTCCTTCACTATCGCAGCAAGCGGGCAGCCAGAGAGACGGTATAGGATTACTAATGCTTTCACCAGCCAAGAAATAGGCCTGTCGCAGTACACCTACCCCATCGCCAAGCTGATGGATAAATATGTGCACCTGCGTCAACTACCTATACCGCTCATAGACGGTGCCACCCCGACCCTGCTGATAGGCTCCGACCATGCAGACCTCATCGTCCCGATTGACCGGGTCCACACAGGGCCCAGAGGCTGTCCTGCAGCAGTCGAGACCCGCCTAGGATGGACATTACAAGGCCCCCTCGCTAAGTCTCTTAACCGAACAGCAGCCACTAACTGCCTCCACTCCAGAGTGACAGAAGAAGACACCACCCTCCTACAGCATGTCGAGAGGCTATGGACACTAGAGACAATGCCCTTTAAGAACGAAAAGAAAGACATTCGTTCCAAGGAAGACATTTACGCTATAGCCCTCCTCGAGCAGGGGACAAAGAGAGTCAAAGTCAACGGAGTGATGAGATACGCAACTCCACTCCTGAGGCGAGAGGGTATGCCTACCTTCCACGCCCCAAAAGAAGCGACGGAGCGGTATCTATTGAACACAGAGCGGCGCCTAGCCAGAGACCCCGCTCAAGAGACTGTGTACCGCGCTAAGATTAACAAGCTAATCACAGCGGGACACAAAGAAAATTGACATTAAAGAGGCCGATCAGACGACCGAATCATGGTACGTGCCGCACCACAAAGTCCACCACAACGGCAAGGATCGTATTGTGTTCAACTGCAGCTACCAGATCGGATCACAAAATCTGAATAAAGAGCTCTTGCCCGGCCCAACACTCGGCCCCTCTCTACTAGGCGTGTTACTACGTTTCCGCCAAGACAAGGTGGCCATCAGCGGCGACATCAAAGGGATGTTCCTGCAGGTGAGACTAGTGGAGGAGGACAAGCCCCTGCTGCGGTTCTTATGGAGAGAGAGGATCGGGGATGAGCAACCAGCCATCTATCAATGGGAAGTCCTCCCTTTCGGAACCACATGCAGCCCATGCTGTGCTACGTTTGCACTGCAAAAACACGTCGCAGAGGACCCAGCAGCTGATGAAGAGGTCCGACAAAGTGTAGGAAATAGTTTCTACGTGGACAACTGTCTGCAAAGCGTCTCGACGCCAGAAGAAGCCGAGGCCCTTCTACTCAAGCTCCGCGCCTCCCTGATCAAAGGCGGCTTTGATCTCAGGCAGTGGGCCAGCAGCGACCCGCAAGTATTGCGCAGCCTCTCCCCCGAGGATAAGGCAGCAAGCAGCGAGACCTGGATGGCGACCATCCCAGGAGAAGCCCAAGAAATGACATTAGGACTAGTCTGGCGCTTCAAAACAGACTCGCTCCATTATAAACACACACCCCTGACCAAGGAGCAGGGAAGGTCGACTGCACTACCGACCACCAGACGGAGTGTATACAGAACACTCGCCAGACAATATGACCCGTTGGGATGTATTCTACCTTACACCACCAGGGCAAAGATGATTGTAAGAGCGTTATGGGACAAGGACCAGGGCTGGGACGACCCCATACCCGAACACCTTGCATCCACATGGAGAGAGTGGGAGACGGAACTCAGCTCACTCCCAGGTGTCAACATACGCCGCAGCTACTTCCCACCCACAGTGAGGCCGGAGACGTGCCAGATGGACCTGCACGTCTTCAGCGACGCCTCCGAAGTAGCCTACGGTTCGGTGGCCTACTTGCGTGCCCGAGAGGAGGGAGGAGAAATACATACTGCTTTCATCCTGGCTCGCTCAAGAATAGCCCCACGAAAGCAACAATCTATCCCGCGTCTAGAGCTCTGCGCAGCCCTAGCAGGAGCGCAACTCGCCACGTTAATCCAACGTGAACTCACCATTCCGGTGCAAAGAACAATCTTGTGGTCAGACTCCACGACAGTACTCACATGGATCCGGTCTGATTCGTGCAGATACAAGGTCTTCGTGGGAGTCAGAGTCACAGAGATTCAAGATTTAACAGAAGTAGCAAGCTGGAGGTATGTGGACACAAAACACAACCCAGCTGACGTCATCACCCGGGGAATGTCCCTGGATGACCTCACTCGTCACAACCTATACAGTGACGGGCCAGAGTTCCTCAAGCTCCCGGAAGAAGAGTGGCCTACACCCACCCCACGGGAAGCGAGTAAAGAGGAGGCCGAAAACAAGAAATCTATGTTCTGTGGATTGAACACACTCGTCTCCACAGACCCCGACATAGACGATTGCCTCACCCTAGAGAGTGCGCAGCTAAAGACATTCCTGTGGCACCACCCAGAGGTGCAGCTCACTACTGACATTACAGCAGCTGACTACGAAGAAGCAGAACTTCTTCTACTACAACGAGCCCAGAGAGACTCGTTCCCCGATGAGCTAGACTGTCTACAGGGAGCAAAGCCCGTCCCATCAGACAGCAGACTGCTCCACCTAGCCCCCGAGAGCGACGCCCATGGTCTCATCAGAGTGGGTGGTCGTCTGTGGAGAGCTCCAGACTTACCGGATGACGTCAAGTACCCAATAGTCTTAAACAGCCGACACAAGGTCACAGAGCTGATCATAAAGAAATACGACGAGGATGTGCATCACGCCGGGGCAGAGAGAGTCTTCGCGGAGATCAGACGTCGTTATTGGATACTGCAAGGGAGAGAAGCAGTGCGGCGCTTCCAGCGAACCTGTCTAGACTGTCGTAAGTGGCGAGCGCAGCCCAGTATACCCCGGATGGCTGACCTACCTCCCTGTCGCCTCCGACTCGGCGACAAGCCTTTTCACTCCACCGGTATGGACTGTTTCGGCCCGCTGTATATAAAGAAAGGAAGAGGAACCGAGAAGCGGTGGGGTATTGTATTCAAATGCATGACCACCCGAGCGATGCATATAGAACTCCTTCCAACCATGAGCACAGACTCATTGGAAAGGCAAACCGTCTATATTATTGTCTGATCACGGGACAAACTTCAAAGGCGGAGAAAGAGAGCTGAGACAGAGCTTCCAAGCTATGGGCCCAGAACTTAAGACCCACCTCGCTCCATCCCAGATTGACTTCCAGTTTAATCCCCCGAACGCACCTCACTTCGGTGGAACTTGGGAACGAGAAGTACGTTCAATAAAGACAGCCCTGTACGCCGTGCTTGGGGCCCAGACCGTGGCGGAAGAAGTCCTAATGACAGTCCTCATGGAGATCGAGGGAGTATTGAACTCAAAGCCCCTCGGTTACGTCTCAAGTGATGTAGCAGATGTCGACCCAGTCACCCCCAACACACTCTTGATGGGGCGGCTGTACCCCGCGCTACCACAGACAATGTACAGGCCTGAAGAAGCGAACGGCCGAAGAATGTGGAGGTACAGTCAAGTATTGGCTGACAAGTTTTGGAACAGCTTCCTACTCCACTATCTACCGTCTCTACAGACCCGCCAGAAATGGGTGAAAGAGAGAGACAATTTGACAGAAGGAACAGTCGTCATGATTATCGACCAGTCACTACCCCGAGCTATGTGGCCGGCTGGCCGCGTAAGCAAAGTGATCACCGGTGCCGACGGAAAGGTCCGAGCAGCCGAAGTGCTCGTCCAAGGACGGATCTACACCCGACCCGTGGCGAGGCTAATAGAACTGCCAAGGCTCCCCGATACTATCGATGACGACCATGACCCCATGACTTTGTGAACTGCCCGACCCCTCACAACAGACATTGAGTAGTGGACAGTGCGGTTAATCTGTCTCTGCTTAGCTAATTAGGTGGGACTAATTAGGAGGCGGCTGTTACAAAGGATCAGATTAAACCGAATATATATATTTATTGATTGATATATATTGCATAGTATTTGTATATCGTTTGATATCCCTTGTATATTCCTTGTACATATACACGGAATATCCCTTTAGCCTAGTACAGACCATAATATTTCATTCTCCTATTGGACAGCGGTCCACAGGCGCCAGGGCCATGCCTCCAGAGTCAGGTTCAAGGCCACCGTCAAGACATGTCTGTACATGCCCGGCCTTGCCCAGGAATACGAGACAGAAATGAGGTTGGCACTAGATTGTTCGCCGTGCATATAAATATGGCGCAGGTGAATACAGAAGTAGAGTTACCCAATAAGTTGAAGCCTCACCCACGATACAACGTGCGGTGAAGTATGGCCTGTTTGGCCCCAAATAGAGCATTGAGACCGCGTGCGAATTAATAACTGAATTGTCAGAGTTTGGCGCTATACCGTCGAGTGCGACATATTTCTATTAAGTCAGTAATAGTCTATTTGTGTATAGTGTATCGTGCGGCTAAAGTTCTACAGTGACCAGCATCACCAACGCTTCCTCGTATCAGCTAGAGTGCTTATCCAGGCTGGGCTGCTTTCATGGCGCTTTCACCCGAGGAGACCTAGACGAGAACCGTGTGGACATGTACACTGGATTAATCTACCCGACGACTACATAGCCCTTTGCGGCTGGATTATATTTGTTTTGGTCCTGTGATTTATGGAGCGGAGAATCGCCGACGCCTACACGTGTGGGATTTACCCTGTGAGGAACCACGTCGAGTCTGCGCCTCAGAGAGCCTGAGGCCGGCTAGCTTTCTTCATTGTGGAGCTACAGTCTACGGAGAACAGCTGTATTCGTCTGTGGATCAAGAGACTATTGCACCGTCTCCTGTACTTGGAGTCTCCTTAGTCATCGTTGACCAGACTCTCTACTACCGACAGATCCTCTACCCCTGCTGGCTTACAACCGGGGGGACCCTTCCAGTATCTCCCGCTATATATTACTAGTGTACCATAGATATAATTCCCTAAGATTCAGGTTGTATAATTACCTCCTGCGTAACCAGAGAATGGACATTCATTATTGATTTGCCTACGCACATTCCTTTGCCTTATAAGCGCATCCAAAGTAAAATAGAGAAGTATATTATGTACTTTTTGCTGCAATAAATACTTAATTACCACTTTGTGTGGAACCGATTCATTGTGGGAAGTGTTCATCATATTTATATATCATGTACTGTATGGCCAGTAATTAAAGTACATAAAGCGGTAGTGGTTTAATGATACCATACTTATCAATACAGTCAGGGAATTGTACCCCTCAGTTACATTTATTGTTTATTGTTATTCGCACTTACAAACATACATTCTGGGATAAAATAAGTAAATAGAAGAACAGTTCAAATGTGCAGGAAAGGTAAAAAAAAAACCAAGGGCTTATAAGCGACCTCCCCTCTTAAACCTATATAGGATAACTACACAAAAAAATGTAAATACCCCCCCCCCCCCCCCCACATTATGCACAAACACATGCGCATATCCCTCTCACATACACACAGATACATACAATACAGCATTGTACAACTATTATAATGTTGGGAATAAAAATTAAAAAAAAACTTTACACAAATACACATGGATACTAGACTACAGGATCTGTAGTTCTTTTTTAAGCTTACTTTTAAATATATTTAAAGTGGAACCTGTTTCTATTAGATTTTGTACATCATTCCACATCACTGCACCTTGATAAACAAATGAGAATTTGGCAACAGAGGTCCTACAGAAAGGAATGCGTAAGTCTTTATTTCTTCTTGTGAGATGTGCATGATAATGAGAATTAAACTCAAAATAAGTTTGAAAAAAATTAGGCAAAGATAAAGGAAGACCAATTACTTTGTACATAAGAATCCCTGTTTGATACTTGTTGACCTCATAAATTGTGAGTAGTTGCAGTTGTTTAAATAATGGTTTGGTTGGGGCTAAATAAGAATATACTTATATACTTATACTTAATCCATTGGCATGTTGTCCCTATACACGCTACAATTAAAAATTCAAATGCATATGATCGGTATATTATGTTCCATCATGCATGCATGAAAGGAGGGGGGTCGTTTATGATTAATTGATTGTCAATAACGGCATACGTTAGTACAACAGCATACGCTGATCAGGGCGATGGCTATGAAAACAATGCACAACCAAGCTGATGATTGCCATCTGCTAGATCGTATGTCCATTTGGCCCACGCCATAACCCCCAAAAGCATAATGATTCTGGCGTCCCAAAGGCGATTCAATGCGATCAGGTGTATATCTTGATCCACGTTACGTATCTTGATCCCGGATGACTTTCAATGACGCACAGCCACATACACAGAGTCAGAAAGGGGGTGCAACGCCGGCCGTATACCACCAGGCCGAGGTATCGGACCGTTGCGGTCTCAGACACAGTGCCACACAGTTCCCCAGCATACCAGGATGAATTATGAATGGAAATAGCGAATAAAAGAAATAACGATCCAATAACGAGTATACTCGTTGTTGGCAGTATTCAATTGGCGGGCTATAACGAGTAAACTCGTTGTTTCATTCATTCATTTTATTTTGTTTCGTACATGGGGGTACAGTTCATCTTTGCACAATATCACCAACATCTTTTTTATTTTTTTTTACATGATACATGGCCGAAAAGGAGCAGGATGAAGAAAACTTATGTTTCCTGCCTCCTTCCAAACTTATTTATTATATTTATTTTAATATAATGGTCAGCTCAAGTGCACCCTACAGCTTCATACCATATAATAATAACCATTACCATAACTATGATAACAATAATAATAATAATAATAATAATAATAATAATAATAATAATAATAATAATAATAATAATAATAATAATAATAATAATAATAATAATTGTAACTGAGGGGTATTATATAAGTATGGTATCATTAAACCACTACTGTCTTATGTACATTACTACTGGCCATACAGTACACAGGTATATCAGATGAACACTTCCCACAATGACACGGTTCCACACAAAACTGGGTTATAATAATATTTATTAGCAGCAATGATAGTATATAACAATACTTTACGTAGGGTCGCGCTTATAAGGCGAAAGAATGTGCGTGAGTAAATCAATAACGTAAGTCCATTATCATATTACGCAGGAGATAATGAATACCACCTGTATCTTAGGAATTATATCTATGGTACACTAGTAAGGCAGCGGGAGATACTGGTAGGGTCCCTCCGGTTGTAGGCCAGCAAGGGGAGAGGATTTGTCGGTAGCAGAGTCTGGGTCAACAAAGAATAGGGAGACTCCAAGTACAGGAGACGGTGCAATAATCTCTTGATCCGCAGACGAATAACAGCTGTTCTCCGGCATGCAGCTCCGCATGGAAGAAAGCTAGCCAGCCTCAGGCTTCTGAGAGGCGGGCTCGACGTTGCTCCTCACAGGGTAAATCCCACACAATTGTGGGTGTAGGCGATTCTCCGCTCCATCAGTTACAGGACCAAAGCAAATATAATCCAGCCGAAAAGGGCTATGTAGTCGTCGGGTAGGTTATCCAGTGTACATGTCCACACGGTCCTCGTCTAGGGCTCCTCGGGTGCAGGCGCCAGGGTAAGCTGCCCAGCCTGGATAAGCACACTAGCTGGTACGAGGAAACGTTGGTGATGCTGGTCACTGTAGAACGGTAGCCGCACGATACACTATACATAAATAGACTATTACTGAATTAATAGAATAGGTCGAACTCGACGGTACAGCGTTAAACTCTGATACTTCAGTTATTAATTCGCACGCGGTCTCAATGCTCTATTTGGGGCCAAACTTCACCGCACGTTGTATCGTGGGTGAGGCTTCAACTTATTGGGTAACTTAACTTCTGTATTCACCTGCGCCGTATTTATACGTTAGGTGAACAAACTAGTACCAGCTTTATTCCTGTCTCGTATCCTTGCGCAGAGCCGTTCATGTCCAGGCAAGTCTTTGGCAATGACTTTGAACTAGACCTTGGGGGTATGGCAGTGGCGCCTAAGGGGCCGCTGTCCAATAAGAGAACGAAATATTATGGTCTGTACTAGGTTAAAGGGATATTCCGTGTATATGTACAAGGAATACACAAGGGATATCAAATGATATACACATATTATGCAATATATATCAATTAATAAATATATATATTCGGTTTAATCTGATCCTTCGTAACAGCCGCCTCCTAATTAGTCCCACCTAATTAGATAAGCAGAGACAGATTAACCGCACTGTCCACTACTCAATGTCTGTTGTGAGGGTAGGCAGTTCACAAAGTCAGGGGGTCATGGTCGTCATCAAAAGTGTCGGGGAGCCTTGGCAACTCTATCAGCCTCGCCACGGGCCGGGTGTATGTCCGCCCTTGGACGAGCACTTCTGCCGCTCTGACCTTTCCGTCGGCACCAGTGATCACTTTGCTTACGCGGCCGGCCGGCCACATAGCTCGGGGTAGTGACTGGTCGATAATCATGACGACTGTTCCTTCTGTCAAATTGTCTCTTTCTTTCACCCATTTCTGGCGGGTCTGTAGAGACGGTAGATAGTGGAGGAGGAAACTGTTCCAAAACTTGTCAGCCAATACTTGACTGTACCTCCACATTCTTCGGCCGTTCGCTTCTTCAGGCCTGTACACTGTCTGTGGTAGCGCGGGGTCCAGCCGCCCCATCAAGAGAGTGTTGGGGGTGACTGGGTCGACATCTGCTACATCACTTGAGACGTAACCGAGGGGCTTTGAGTTCAATACTCCCTCGATCTCCGTGAGGACTGTCGTGAGGACTTCTTCCGCCACGGTCTGGGCCCCAAGCACGGCGTACAGGGCTGTCTTTATTGAACGTACTTCTCGTTCCCAAGTTCAAAAAGAAGTGAGGTGCATTCGGGGGATTAAACTGGAAGTCAATCTGAGCTGGGGCGAGGTGGGTCTTAAGTTCTGGGCCCATAGCATGGAAGCTCTCTCTCAGCTCTCTTTCTCCGCCTTTGAAGTTTGTCCCGTGATCAGACAATAATATAGACGGTTTCCCTTTCCGCGATGTGAATCTCCGGAAGGCCATAAGGAATGAGTCTGTGCTCATGGTTGGAAGGAGTTCTATGTGTATCGCTCGGGTGGTCATGCATTTGAATACAATACCCCACCGCTTCTCAGTCCCTCTTCCTTTCTTTACATACAGCGGGCCGAAACAGTCCATACCGGTGGAGTGAAAGGGCTTGTCGCCGAGTCGGAGGCGACAGGGGGGTAGGTCAGCCATCCGGGGTATACTGGGCTGTGCTCGCCATTTACGACAGTCTAGACAAGTCCGCTGGAAGCGTCGTACTGCTTCTCTCCATTGCAGTATCCAATAACGATGTCTGATCTCCGCGAAGACTCTCTCTGCCCCGGCGTGGTGCACGTCCTCGTCGTATTTCTTTATGATAAGCTCTGTGACCTTGTGTCGGCTGTTTAAGACTATCGGGTACTTGACGTCATCCGGTAAGTCTGGGGCTCTCCTCAGACGACCACCCACTCTGATGAGATTATGGGCGTCGCTCTCAGGGGCTAAGTGGAGCAGTCTGCTGTCTGACGGGACTGGCTTTGATCCCTGTAGACAGTCTAGCTCGTCGGGGAACGAGTCTCTCTGGGCTCGCTGTAGCAGAAGGAGTTCTGCTTCTTCGTAGTTAGCTGCAGTAATGTCAGTAGTGGGCTGAACCTCTGGGTGGTGCCACAGGAATGTCTTTAGCTGCGCACTCTCAAGGGTGAGGCAGTCGTCTATGTTGGGATCTGTGGGGACGAGTGTGTGTGTCAACCCACAGAACATAGATTTCTTCTTCTCTGCCTCCTCTTCACTCGCCTCCCGTGGGGTGGGTGTAGGCCACTCTTCTTCCGGGAGCTTGAGGAACTCGGGCCCGTCACTATATAGATTGTGACGGGTGAGGTCATCCAGGGACATTCCCCGGGTGATGACGTCAGCTGGGTTGTGTTTTGTGTCCACATACCTCCAGCTTGCTGCTTCTGTTAAATCTTGGATCTCTGTGATTCTGACTCCCACGAAGACCTTGTATCTGCACGAATCGGACCGGATCCATGTGAGTACGGTCATGGAGTCTGACCACAGGATTGTTCTTTGCACCGGGATGGTGAGTTCACGTTGGATTAACGTGGCGAGTTGCGCTCCTGCTAGGGCTGCGCAGAGCTCTAGACGCGGGATAGATTGTTGCTTGCGGGGGGCTATTCTTGAGCGAGCCAGGACGAAGGCAGTATGTATTTCTCCTCCCTCCTCTCGGGCCCGCAAGTAGGCCACCGAACCGTAGGCTACTTCGGAGGCGTCGCTGAAGACTTGCAGGTCCATCTGGCACGTCTCAGGCCTCACTGTGGGTGGGAAGTAGCTGCGGCGTATGTTGACACCTGGGAGCGAGCTGAGTTCTGTCTCCCACTCTCTCCATGTGGAGGCAAGGTGTTCGGGTATGGGGTCGTCCCAGCCCTGGTCCTTGTCCCATAACGCTCTTACAATCATCTTTGCCCTGGTGGTGTAAGGTAGAATACATCCCAACGGGTCATATTGTCTGGCGAGTGTTCTGTATACACTCCGTCTTGTGGTCGGTAGTGAAGTCGACCTTCCCTGCTCCTTGGTCAGGGGTGTGTGTTTATAATGGAGCGAGTCTGTTTTGAAGCGCCAGACTAGTCCTAATGTCATTTCTTGGGCTTCTCCTGGGATGGTCGCCATCCAGGTCTCGCTGCTTGCTGCCTTGTCCTCTGGGGAGAGGCTGCGCAATACTTGAGGGTCGCTGCTGGCCCACTGCCGGAGATCAAAGCCGCCTTTGATCAGGGAGGCGCGGAGCTTGAGTAGGAGAGCCTCGGCTTCTTCTGGCGTCGAGACGCTTTGCAGACAGTTGTCCACGTAGAAACTATTTCCTACACTTTGTCGGACCTCTTCATCAGCTGCTGGGTCCTCTGCGACGTGTTTTTGCAGTGCAAACGTAGCACAGCATGGGCTGCATGTGGTTCCGAAAGGGAGGACTTCCCATTGATAGATGGATGGTTGCTCATCCCCGATCCTCTCTCTCCATAAGAACCGCAGCAGGGGCTTGTCCTCCTCCACTAGTCGCACCTGCAGGAACATCCCTTTGATGTCGCCGCTGATGGCCACCTTGTCTTGGCGGAAACGTAGCAACACGCCTAGTAGAGAGGGGCCGAGTGTTGGGCCGGGCAAGAGCTCTTTATTCAGATTTTGTGATCCGATCTGGTAGCTGCAGTTAAACACAATACGATCCTTGCCGTTGTGGTGGACTTTGTGGTGCGGCACGTACCATGATTCGGTCGTCTGATCGGCCTCTTTAATGTCAATTTTCTTTATGTGTCCCGCTGTGATTAGCTTGTCAATCTCAGCGCGGTACACAGTCGCTTGAGCGGGGTCTCTGGCTAGGCGCCGCTCTGTGTTCGATAGATACCGCTCCGTCGCTTCTTTTGGGGCGTGGAAGGTAGGCATACCCTCTCGCCTCAGGAGTGGAGTTGCATATCTCATCACTCCGTTGACTTTGACTCTCTTTGTCCCCCGCTCGAGGAGGGCTATAGCATAAATGTCTTCCTTGGAACGAATGTGTTTCTTTTCGTTCTTAAAGGGCATTGTCTCTAGTGTCCATAGCCTCTCGATGTGCTGTAGGAGGGTGGTGTCTTCTTCTGTCACTCTGGAGTGGAGGCAGCTAGTGGCTGCTGTTCGGTTAGGAGACCTAGAGAGGGGGCCTTGTAGTGTCCATCCTAGGCGGGTCTCGACTGCTGCTGGACAGCCTCTGGGCCCAGTGTGGACCCGGTCCATCGGGACGATGAGGTGTGCATGGTCGGATCCTATCAGCAGGGTCGGGGTGGCACCGTCTATGAGCGGTATAGGTAGTTGACGCAGGTGCACATATTTATCCATCAGCTTGGCGATGGGGTAGGTGTACTGCGACAGACCTATGTCTTGGCTGGTGAAAGCGTTAGTGATCCTATACCGTCTCTCTGGCTGCCCGCTTGCTGCGATAGTGAAGGAGACATTCTCGCCCTTTATCGTCTTCAGGTCTCTTCTTATTGTCCGAATCGTCATCGTTTCTTTGCTCCCCCGCAGCCCCAGCTGGGCCGCAGCGGACGCGAGGAGAAGGGTCTTCTCTGACCCGTCGTCAAGGACGGCGTAGGTGTCCATGACCTTGTCTTCGTAACTCAATGTTACGCGGACCACCTTCAAGAGCACCCGGGCGCCCCCGCTGCTGGCGGGGTCAATGTACATAACACTTGCCTTTGTGCTGCTTGGGGGTGCAGGCTTTCTTCTGTTACTGTCATGTAGGACGTCCAAGTGGGCTCCGTCACACCAACTACACCTCTTCTTTAGGCGGCACTCGGCTGCCATGTGACTGCGCGCACATCGGTAACAGCGTCGGTTGGACTTTATCCATTGACTCACCTCGTCGGCGGTCATCTTCTTGAACGTGTCACAGTGTGACAGCCAGTGTTCCTTTTCGCAGTACGGGCATACAATCTTCCACTTCTCTTTCATCGAGGGGGTACTGTGGTTCTTGTTGCTCTGTACTGATTCGGCTTGGTGCATGACGGTCACCAGCCTGCGGCCATCGTTTGCTCTCCTAGGTCCCTCTCTGGAGCTTGGTGTGCTCCGCACGAACGTATCCAACCGTAGGCTGTTGACTTCTCTCGCCAGGAAGTCGGCTAGGTCTAGGAGGGATGGCTCGGGACCGTTAGGATCACGGTGGTCTCTTTGCCGCCTGAAGCGCTCTTGTCGGGCGGGCGGAAGCTTCTCTAAAATCCTCTCAACATTAGAGTTTGCGTACAGTTCGTGCATACCCTTTTCCTTTTGCGCCCCCAGCATCCCTACCAGGGATTGTACCTTGATAGACAGGTCATCTAGTGAGCGATTGTCTGTGGCTGGGGGTAGACGGTCAATATTCCTTATCTCTTGTATTACGTAGTCCCATATGCGTCCATATCGTTGGTCGAGGGCTGCTAGAGCCGCGGTGTATGGGGTAGTAGAGTTGGAATATGCCAGCGCTATATTGTGCGCTCTGGGCACCTTCAGGTGCTTGAGTAGGATAGCATACTTGTACGGTTCATCAGTTACATCGGACATCATTGTCTCTAAGCACATTCGTAGCTCTGTGTACTGTGCTCTGTTCTCGTGTGTGAAGTCCGGGAACGTCGGTGTGCCAAGGTACGATGCCATGGATGGCTGGCACATCGGTGAGCGTTGGAGGAGAGGCCTCCTAGGCGAGTCTCCTCTTACTTGTCGTGGTGGGCTGGTACCTGTCGGGTACCAAGGCCCGCGTACCCAGGTGCTGTTCCTCGGGGCTGGTCGTGCGTCAAGCTCACCCGTGAATTGAGTCGGGGGTCTGTAGCGCAGAGCCGCGGGGGTAAAGTCTGGGCTGTACTGGACCTCCTGGTCCTGTGGAGTACGGTGATGCTGTTGGGCTTGACTCTCCTCCTCTCCCTCTTCTTCTTCCTCTGCCAGGTCATCTAGATCAGTGTTTCCCAACCGGTGGTACGCGTACCACTAGTGGTACGTGGGTGGTCCCCAGGTGGTACGTGAAAAGATTTTGAAAAGTAAAATAAAAAAAAAAGTTTTGGTTTTTTTATTTTTTTTTATTAGAAATTGTACAGGAAAACTGTACCCACATAATGAATAATGCATAATCTGTAATAATGTAACCAAAATTGGGGGCATTCAAATTAAGTAATCATTTGCTGGCTATAATTATATTATTATTGGCGCTGAGTTCAGCTTCCCGCCCGCCGGCGCCGGACTGTCTGTCAGCTGTCAGGTGTTCATTGAAGAAAAACAAAACTCTGAATTATCATCATTGTAGTGGCGCGCTGGCTAGCAAAACAACATCCTATCAAGTGAATGCGCTGGTGTTTATTGAGATAAAAATCATTATGGATCAATGGCTGAGTCGAGCTGGTTCATCCAGAAACAATGTAAAGCATATATGTTCGCTTTGCAGTTGGATGAATCGACGGATGTCAGTGGGGAAGCACAACTGATTGCGTTTGTGCGTTACAAAGACACTTTGGAGATGAACGAGCACATTCTGTTTTGCAAGAAACTCACGGGGAGAACTACTGTACTGGACGTTTTTAACGTTATTGACAATTTTTGGCACACGTTAAAAAAGGTAAACCCTGACGTAGAATGAGTCCAGAGTTAAATGATGTTTTGAATGATGCCGTAAAAGTGATCAACTTCATACAGTCCAGGCCTTTGAATCATAGACTGTTTCAGTCACTTTGTGAAGACGGTAGGTCAGAACATAAACAGCTCCTGCTTCACACCGACGTCCGGTGGTTATCCCGAGGGAAGACGTTACAGCGGCTGTTTGAGCTGCGCAATGAAGTGAGGGCATTTCTGTCTGAGCACACACACCCCCTTGTGGCGATGTTCGACGACGCAGACTGGGTAGCCCGGCTGCGTGGGATACCTCTCTGATATTTTCAGCAAACTCAACCAGCTGAATCTCTCTCTTCAAGGTAAAGAGTCAGACACAACTGTTCTTAGCTTGTATGACAGGCTCAAGTGTCACATTAATTGGTAGGTTACTAACCTTTTTTTAGTCTTTAAACAATGGCTATTATAATTTATATGATTAGTTATTAGTTTAAGTGTCACATTAATTGTTGCATTGGGTCACACAGACAAAAATCTCCTCTTCTCTATCTCTCCTCATCACTTCTCTCCTTCTTCCACTCCCAGGTTTCACCTTAGCTACACACACACACACACACACACACACACACACACACACACACACACACACACACACACACACACACACACACAGGATGGGCCGCCATGTCAATTTTAATGTAGGGCCGCTGTGCCACGTATCGGCCGCCGTGCCGATTTGACTATACAAAGCGCTGTGCTATCATGGTGGCTGGTGGCTATCCATGGTGAATGGTGTCTCAGAACTAAAGCTTTACTTCAATAAACTGCCAACCTGTGTGACCATGTGACTTTATCCAGGTCTCACACACACACACACACACACACACACACACAGCCCGTCTGCCACAATACATTTATTAATTATACATCCTGGGCATCACCACGATTGATCGCGTAGTAGGTGGTACTTTTGGTTGGCTTGAAATGCTTTGGTGGTACAGTACTCAAAAAAGGTTGGGAACCACTGATCTAGATCCTGTAATCGTCTATTTAGCCTCTCCGCGGCATAGGCCGGTTCTTCCCTGTTGCTGGGTCTCGCTTGGACCGGTCGGGGAAGGGGTTCGGAGAGGGGTATAGGCTCTCTCTGTTGGCCGGGCTCAGGGTCGCTTGATCGGGTAGGGGATGGTGCCCTAGACCCTTGTCTTGACGAGGCCCTGGAGCCCCGTGCGGAGGGAGGGGGGGTTACCCTGGTAATCAGTTGCTCCATTATCTGCGCTTGTAATCGGTCGCGCTCGGCTTCGCGCTTGGTGTAGGCGAGGTCGCGCTCTGCTTCGCGTTGGGCACCGGCGGCGGCGCGCTGGGCTTCGGCGCGGTCTCTTTCCATATTCTCTTCCGTCTGGAGGCGTCTAGTCTCTAGGCGTATGCGGTCTTCGTCACTCCGTTGCTGCGCCTGTAAGCGCTCTCGCTCGGTCGCAGAGTGTTCGCGTTCACTAAGGGCTTGCGCTTGGAGTTTCGCGTGGAAGCGTTCTTGTTCCATGGACAAATGTTCGCGCTCGCTAAGCGTCTGTGCTTGGAGTCGATCGCGTTCGGTTGAGGCTGCCAGGGTGGCGATAAAGGCCTGCGCCAGCATCTTGTCCGCCTCGCTGGGGGAGGACACTGGTAGAGGTGATCGGCTTCTGGTAGTACTCGTTGGAGATCCGTTCTCCTGTCGCGTACCGAGGAGATCCATCTCCGGGGTGCGCGTCTCTTCTTGTGGTGGGTCGGGTTCCGTCCCTGGAGGGCTTTCTTTATCCTGGAGCTCTCCGGGGACTACCTCGTTGACGTTGGCGGGGGGTAAAGTCATGTCAGGTCCCTCCTGGTCCCCCCCGTGAGCTTGGTCAGTTACGTTAGAACCCACTAGGGTCTCTACTGGCGGGGCCGCCTTGTCGGTAGGGTTTGACATACTTTTACTATCCGCTTTTTCCGCGTTTAACGTCTGTAGAAAGCTAGGTAGTATACTGGCAGCGTAGTCCTCTAAGTACTGAGGTGGATGCCGTCTACGCTGCGGGCGATCTATTTTAGGAGAACCGTTTGTGGAGTGTTCATCATTGGCCATGTCAATATTAATACTACTATATTAATATTACGCTAGTTACCCTCCGGCTCGAAGGACCAATTGTAACTGAGGGGTACAATTCCCTGACTGTATTATATAAGTATGGTATCATTAAACCACTACTGTCTTATGTACATTACTACTGGCCATACAGTACACAGGTATATCAGATGAACACTTCCCACAATGACACGGTTCCACACAAAACTGGGTTATAATAATATTTATTAGCAGCAATGATAGTATATAACAATACTTTACGTAGGGTCGCGCTTATAAGGCGAAAGAATGTGCGTGAGTAAATCAATAACGTAAGTCCATTATCATATTACGCAGGAGATAATGAATACCACCTGTATCTTAGGAATTATATCTATGGTACACTAGTAAGGCAGCGGGAGATACTGGTAGGGTCCCTCCGGTTGTAGGCCAGCAAGGGGAGAGGATTTGTCGGTAGCAGAGTCTGGGTCAACGAAGAATAGGGAGACTCCAAGTACAGGAGACGGTGCAATAATCTCTTGATCCGCAGACGAATAACAGCTGTTCTCCGGCATGCAGCTCCGCATGGAAGAAAGCTAGCCAGCCTCAGGCTTCTGAGAGGCGGGCTCGACGTTGCTCCTCACAGGGTAAATCCCACACAATTGTGGGTGTAGGCGATTCTCCGCTCCATCAGTTACAGGACCAAAGCAAATATAATCCAGCCGAAAAGGGCTATGTAGTCGTCGGGTAGGTTATCCAGTGTACATGTCCACACGGTCCTCATCTAGGGCTCCTCGGGTGCAGGCGCCAGGGTAAGCTGCCCAGCCTGGATAAGCACACTAGCTGGTACGAGGAAACATTGGTGATGCTGGTCACTGTAGAACGGTAGCCCACGATACACTATACATAAATAGACTATTACTGAATTAATAGAATAGGTCGAACTCGACGGTACAGCGTTAAACTCTGATACTTCAGTTATTAATTCGCACGCGGTCTCAATGCTCTATTTGGGGCCAAACAGGCCTTACTTCACCGCACGTTGTATCGTGGGTGAGGCTTCAACTTATTGGGTAACTTAACTTCTGTATTCACCTGCGCCGTATTTATACGTTAGGTGAACAAACTAGTACCAGCTTTATTCCTGTCTCGTATCCTTGCGCAGAGCCGTTCATGTCCAGGCCAGCGTTTCCGTTAGAACATATTCGTGCCGGTCTGAGTGTCCTGCAAGATTTCTATCACCGGACATATTCGAGATATTCCGGTCAGAGTTTTAAACAGCAGTCTATTATAATCACATTTTTATGAGCTAACGAATTCCGTTATAATTGGACATGTGTATTAATTACATCAAGCGAAGAATGAGAAATTGATTTGCAGAATCAAATTACTATCTCTCGCCTCTCAAGTTAGTGCGATACGCTACCAGCATCAAGCTCCCGCTGCAGCAGCTCTGTCACACGCACCCCCAAATGAATCTCGAGTCGACATCGCTTCACCTCGTTGTATCAGACACGTCACACATATCATAATGTTCAACTTCACGTATACAGTCATTAATATATTCCAAATAAAATAAGTCCCTCGATACTCCGTGCTGCTGCTGACTTGAAATAAAATAGACAGATACGCAGTCGGTCCGACACTAAACAGCAGTCTGTTATAATCACATTTTTATGAGCTAACGAATTCCGTTATATTGGACATTTGTATTAATTATATCAAGCGAAGAACTGAGAAAGCAGAGAGACGGCAACATTATCGTGGGTTTGCGTGACGACTCTCTCCACCTCGCAACGACTTATTTGCAAAGAGTATGGCGCTGCAGAGAAGCTGTTCAGCTGTTATTGGCTCTTTTCTGGGAACCGCACAACAGCGCCCCCCACCCAACATTGGCTGAAAATGGCTGAATTGGAGTACTGCTGGAATATTGCATTGTACTGCTGGTACTGCGGCTCTACAGCTTCAGAAAAGTCCGCACATCCAGCACTAAGCTCTCGCCGACAACGTCGTTGTCATTATTAGAAGCAACGAGGAAACAAATGTAATGATCGTTTCGTTCATCGCATAGGCTATTTAATTTTAGCCTATTTTAATACAATTCAAATAATCAAATTGTGCTTAGACTCAGGGAATTATTTTCACCGGACATTAAGACCGGAGAGATAAAATATGTCGGACTTAAACAGATTTTGCCGGTAAAATACCGGTAATTACCGGCTAACGGAAACGCTGGTCCAGGCAAGTCTTTGGCGGTGACTTTGAACTAGACCTTGGGGGTATGGCAGTGGCGCCTAAGGGACCGCTGTCCAATAAGAGAACGAAATATTATGGTCTGTACTAGGTTAAAGGGATATTCCGTGTATATGTACAAGGAATACACAAGGGATATCAAACGATATACAAATATTATGCAATATATATCAATTAATAAATATATATATTCGGTTTAATCTGATCCTTCGTAACAATAATAATAATAATAATAATAATAATAATAATAATAATAATAATAATAATAATAATAATAATAATAATAATAATAATAATAATAATAATGATAATATGACCATGAATAATAATAATATTAACGGTAATAATAATAACAATAATAATAATATTGCTAGCTACCAATAAACAAAAAACAAACAAAAAAACCTGCGTCATGAGCCTCAGATGCATGGAAAAGATAGAGACATTTATACCTGCTGTTCATATGTTCTCATTGTTCTGTCTTTAAAAGTATTTTTTTGTTGGAAAATATTTATACAGTACTTCAACTCATTATGAAGAGAATTCCAGAGTTTGACTCCCAAACATCTGTTTCAGGGTTGTCCGTGCACATTGATGTTTAAAATGACCTTCCCTTCTCTGCTCTCCATTCTGTGATATGAGGACAAACCTGTTTTGTAGATTGGCTGGTAATGCTTTACTTTTGGCCTTGTGCATAACTACTAATGTCTGTAACTTAACTAGCTCTTGCAATTTCAATAATCCAGAATTAATAAATAATATGTTAGTGTGTTCTCGATAGTCTGCTTTACAAATAATCCTAATAGCTCTCTTCTGTAGGAGATACAGTGGTTTTATATGACTCTTATAGGTGTTGCCCCATACTTCCACAGTAATTAAGATAAGGCAATATGAGTGCACAGTACAATGTTCGCATTGCTTTGTTATCAAATACATATTTAACTTTATTCACAATAAAAATACTCGTAGAATTTTTTTTCCTTACGTGTGCAATATGAGGTTTCCAGGTCAAACCTTCGTCCAGCAATACTCCCAAAAAACGCAGTTCTGTAACCCTTTCAATACTAACTCCATCTATTCACAATACAACATTTTCTTCTTTTTTTCTCTTGCTAAAGATCATAAACTTTGTTTTTTAATGATAGTTTATTTTCCTTAAACCATTTCTTGAATTTATCCATTTCCTGCATGATAATGCTTGCTAAAGCTTTTAAATCATATCCTGAGCTGTAAAAATGTGTGTCGTCCGCAAATAATACACATTTCAATAGTTTTGACACTTCACATGTCATTGATATATAAAATAAGCAGTTTAGGTCCTAAAACTGAACCTTGTGGAATTCCACATTCAATGTTCATATGTTCAGATACGTTTCTAGCGAAGTTCACAAACTGTTGCCTGTTCTCTAAGTCAGGGGTTCCCAAACTTTTCAGGCCGTGACCCCCAAATAACGGTGTCAGAGAGCCGCAACCCCCACTATTATAGGAGGTACATTTTTTTAAAATAATTATAATATATATATATATATTTTTTTTTTATTATTTTTTTAATAAATGGAAATGTATGGTTGAAACATGCAAACGTTCAAACGCACACACACTAATAAGCATTAGAGGCTTTTAACCAGGGCTGGACTGGGGAAATCATTCAGGCCAGGAAATATAGTGCAAAATATAGCCCCAGTCAGGCCACTTTTTAAGCAGGGGGTCTGGGGGTCCCCCACCAGGAACTCTTTTGTTACAAAGACTTCATTTCCTGCATCCTTTGGATTTTTTTTTAATCATCTGGTGATATATCTGAAAATATATAGATTCCGTGATAAAAGGCATTTACTGGAATATTCTAGCATACACAAAAACCTTGTAGTTTTTTGGCCTATTTATGAATCGTTTTCAAATAAACGCTAGATTATCGATAGTATATGTGTACTTATGCACACTATAGAGGTGGGCTGAAAAATCGATTCTCTCATTTCCTCATCAGCGATCACAGCCACACACACACACACACATAGGGCAAACGCTGAGATATAGGTGAAAACAGCTCTGATTATCCTAAGACTGGTAATTCCTTACCTGAGATCAGATGTTATCCAAAAAGATTATTCCAATTCCTGATCACCATTCCAAATATCGATCACGCTTATTGATTACAGTGTTGGTACTGTAAATACATAATCCACACGTTTTCCGGGCCGGCGAGCACAATCGATCCTTCAGTTGGCTTGACGGAAAAGTAAAATGAGGAAACTGGCCACCCCCCCTGTATCAGTCTAAGTAATGGGGTGCAGTTACACAGGGAGAGACGATAGGGGGCCTTCTTCCCAATTGAGCTCAGAGAGACTCTGCAGCACTAACCCGAGGCTCGATTGATGGAATATGAATTCAAATCGCCAATAAATAAAAAAAAGCCAAACAAACGCTATATAGTGTCGGGGGCACTCAACGGTTGGCATGAACTAACGACAAAACGCGTCCGTGGCACTCAATGTGTTAAAGGTTGACTATACTATTTTTTATTTATACCGGTGTCTCACGCGTTGGTGACGAGCGCTTAGACCGCTGCGCCACCCAGCCGCCACTTGACTATTCTTAACACTTTGAGTGCCAGCCACGAGAAATCTCGTTAGTTCATGCCATGCGTTGAGTGCCAAGAACGAGAAATCGCGTTATTTAATCGTTATTTTTTTTATTATCGATTTCCATTCATTTTTCATCAATCTAGCCTCACGTTACCAGTGGGGATCTGTCTGAGCTCGAACAGGGAAAATACCGCCCCCTATCGTCTCTCCAGATGGTATTGCACCCATTGGATTGGACTGAATGAAATGGATGGGAAAAAAAGATCCGGGATTCCACATTTTACTTGTCAGGCATGTAACCGGAGACGATCCCAGTCATTGCTCACCCTCAGAACAGCGTGGAATATGCGTTTCCACTACCCAGCGTTGGATCAATAAACGCGATCGATATTTGGAATGGCGATCAGGAATTGGAATAATCTTTTTGGAGAACATCTGATCTGAGGTAAGGAATCTATTTTACCAGTCTTGGGATAATCAGAGCTGTTTTCACCTATATCTCAGCGTGTCCCATATGTGTGTGTGTGGCTGTGAGTGTGTGTGTGCTGATCAGGAAATAAGATAATCGATTTTTCAGCCCGCTTCTCTAGCGTGCATAAGTACACATATACTATCGATAATCTAGCGTTTATTTGAAAACGATTCATAAATAGGCTGAAAAATTACAACGTGTTTTGTGTATTCCAAGATTTCTTTTTTTCTGGAAGTTTAAAAAAACGAGCGTTTTTCAAAATGGTATAAAGCGGAAATGTAACGATTAAAAAACAATCCGTTTAGACAATGTTGACAGGCGTATAAGACACATAGGCATAATTTAAGATATAGTTTATGCGTTCGCAAATGTGCTCGGCCTCCCATTGACTACAGCGCTGGCACTCAAGCGCTATTTCTGGCGCCCCCTGCTGGCACTCAAAGTGTTAAGAATAGTATAGTCAACCTTTAACACATTGACCGCCATAGCAGGGGGCGCTGATACCCCATTCATTGCCAGGTCTTTATTCAATGGATATAGTTTTAGACTGTGACATTTGCGAGTGCTTAAAATATATCTTATTATATCTATGGGTCTAATAACGCTGTTGGGTCTCAGTGAGCTGCTTCTAGTCAACATTGCAGAGACAGATTGTTTTTTCATTCGTACATTTCCGTTTTATACCGTTTTGAATAGAGTATGGTTTGGGTGTTTTTCAGTAATTCCAGGAAAAGGCGAGAAAAATGCATTTTACTGTAATCCAATCATCACGTTGTAATTTTTCGGCTGATTATCTAATCATCCTGAAATCAACGCTAGATTATCATTATTATGTCTCCTCGTCCATACATGAAATTACCGTCGTAGCGGGGCGCTCCCCCCCCCACCCCCACCGCAGCCAACGGTAAACAGCGTTACGCGGTCCACACAGATAGCTGTGATTGGGGTAGAAATAAATGTAATTCAGATATGATGTTCTGACCTTGTATCTGATGTAATGCAAAAGAGATCATCCAAATATCTTATCGCAATTCCAAATAATGCTCGTGGAGGTCTGCACCACACTACCGACCGCTTCACAATGACGGGCGGGCGGAGTTACTGATGCCATCGTTGTATAGAAGTGGCTCGCCTGAGTATTTAAACCCCGCCCGCCCGGCTCAGATCGCCTCCTAAAAGACACAAGCCCATTTTCAATGAGATGCAATAGCTCCGCCTGGCAGTAGAGGGCGGTGTTGACCATCTGCCAGCTCAGACAGGGTCTGAAGACTATACCAGAGGCTGCAGCTATGAATTATGAATAGATATAGCGAATAAACAATATAACGATCCCAAAAACTAGTAAAAGCAAAAGCTGTTTGCAATGGGAGCAGCACGGAGTCTCGACTCTGGACTTATTTTATTTGGAATATAATGACTTTATACGCAAAAGTAGCCTAGTTTTAAGTTAAAATATTATAAATCTACATGCCTTGAGGATGTCATTCTTTATATAGCCTGCCTATCAGGCAAAAAAAATTATTCTAACGGAAACACTGATACCGTGATATATACCGTTACCGTCTATGCTTCAAATTATACCGTGATATAAATTTTAGACCATACCGTCCACCCCTAGATGGTATATCATGAATTTAACCTTGGGCAATCAAAGTGTTAAGAATAGTATACAGTCAACCTTTAACACAATGAGTGCCACGCCCCCTTCCGGTAAGTGCATAGGCCATGCCACCCATTAACCCCATGTAATCGCTCACCTTGTTTGTAGAGCTAAACCTATATTTTATATTATAGCTATGGATCTAATAACGCTGTCGATTGTCAGTGGGTTTCTTCCGGTCAACATGCAAAAAACAGATTATATTTTCATCTATACATTTCCGTTTTATACCGTGGTGAATATGAGTATAGTTGTAGAGTGATCCTGTGTAATCCCAGGGAACTCCGTCAAACAGCCCTTTAGTGAAATCCACTAAACACGTTGCCATTTCTCGCTTGATTATTGAATCATCCTGAAATCAACGCTAGATTATCTGTATTATGTTTCATCATGCATGCACGAAAGGGGACGGGGGAAAACCAGCCCTCCGTGCTTTTATCGCAGCCAACGGCACACACACACACACACACACAGGCTGTGATCGCGAAAAAAAAATTATCGGATCAACGCAAGATTGATAATATATAGTCCTTACCTTGTCTCTGATGTAATGCAAGAAGAATAATCCAATTATCTGATCGCCATTCCAAATACTGGTCGCGGTAGTGTGTCCCACGTTTACCACGAAAAAAAATTAACGGGCGGGCGGGGACCCTTGTCGATGCATCTGTTGTAACCGCTTGTTTTGCCGGAGTGTTTATAACCCGCCCCCACGCGCTGAAAAACAAGCTTTTTTCCACCAAGCTTTTTTTTTTTTTTTTTATAAACTATTTCTGATCAACTATGTCATAATATCATGTTATTCATGAGGGCTTTAAAACATGAATGTAAGATGAATAGATCTGGAGGCCTGGTTTGGGAACCCCTGGTGTAGATGATGACCCCCTGGTGTAGATGATGAACCCCTGGTGTAGATGATGACCCCCTGGTGTAGATGATGAACCCCTGGTGTAGATGATGACCCCCTGGTGTAGATGATGAACCCCTGGTGTAGATGATGAACCCCTGGTGTAGATGATGACCCCCTGGTGTGTGGTGACTGAGTGTTTCACTAACCGGGTTGACAGCAGAGTCTGGGTTGATCTGTAGCGTGTAGATGTCATCTCTCGAGTATTGGAACAGGCCGTAGTAGGGGTTCAACATCTCATGGGACAACAGGTACAACCACTCCCTGACACACACACACACGCACGCACACGCAAACACACACACACACACGCAAACACACGCACACACACGCATGTATAAGTGATTTCACAAAAAGATGGTTCAGCATGTAAGCAGTATATGAGCACAAGCAGGTACACTGTATGGTACCTGGCCACTCCTCCATAGTCCAGTCCCTCCTCTCCTCTGAACTTCACCATCAGCCTCTTCCACAGGTCCTTAGGGCGCATCTTCATCACCTGTCGGTACGACTCCTGCAACATGATAGTATTATTATTAACATCTTCATCACCTGTCGGTACGACTCCTGCAACACGATCGTATTATTATGTAACGTCTACACACTCTGTAGCTGCTGTAACGTCTACACACTCTGTAGCTGCTGTAACGTCTACACAACGTCTACACACTCTGTAGCTGCTGTAACGTCTACATACTCTGCTGTAACGTCTACACACTCTGTAGCTGCTGTAACGTCTACACACTCTGTAGCTGCTGTAACGTCTACACACTCTGCTGTAACGTCTACACACTCTGCTGTAACGTCTATACACTCTGTAGCTGCTGTAACGTCTACACACTCTGCTGTAACGTCTACACACTCTGTAGCTGCTGTAACGTCTACACACTCTGCTGTAACGTCTACACACTCTGTAGCTGCTGTAACGTCTACACACTCTGCTGTAACGTCTACACACTCTGCTGTAACGTCTACACACTCTGCTGTAACGTCTACACACTCTGTAGCTGCTGTAACGTCTACACACTCTGCTGTAACGTCTACACACTCTGCTGTAACATCTACACACTCTGCTGTAACGTCTACAGACTCTGTAGCTGCTGTAACGTCTACACACTCTGTAGCTGCTGTAACGTCTACACACTCTGTAGCTGCTGTAACGTCCACACACTCTGCTGTAACGTCTACACACTCTGCTGTAACGTCTACACACTCTGTAGCTGCTGTAACGTCTACACACTCTGCTGTAACGTCTACACACTCTGCTGTAACATCTACACACTCTGCTGTAACGTCTACAGACTCTGTAGCTGCTGTAACGTCTACACACTCTGCTGTAACGTCTACACTCTGCTGTAACGTCTACACACTCTGTAGCTGCTGTAACGTCTACACACTCTGCTGTAACGTCTACACACTCTGTAGCTGCTGTAACGTCTACACACTCTGCTGTAACATCTACACACTCTGCTGTAACGTCTACACACTCTGCTGTAATGTCTACACACTCTGCTGTAACGTCTACACACTCTGCTGTAACGTCTACACACTCTGCTGTAACGTCTACACACTCTGTAGCTGCTGTAACGTCTACACACTCTGTAGCTGCTGTAACGTCTACACACTCTGTAGCTGCTGTAACGTCTACACACTCTGCTGTAACGTCTACACACTCTGTAGCTGCTGTAACGTCTACACACTCTGCTGTAACGTCTACACACTCTGTAGCTGCTGTAACGTCTACACACTCTGTAGCTGCTGTAACGTCTACACACTCTGCTGTAACGTCTACACACTCTGTAGCTGCTGTAACATCTACACACTCTGCTGTAACGTCTACAGACTCTGTAGCTGCTGTAACGTCTACACACTCTGCTGTAACGTCTACACACTCTGTAGCTGCTGTAACGTCTACACACTCTGCTGTAACGTCTACACACTCTGTAGCTGCTGTAACGTCTACACACTCTGCTGTAACGTCTACACACTCTGCTGTAACGTCTACACACTCTGCTGTAACGTCTACACACTCTGTAGCTGCTGTAACGTCTACACACTCTGTAGCTGCTGTAACGTCTACACACTCTGTAGCTGCTGTAACGTCTACATACTCTGCTGTAACGTCTACACACTCTGTAGCTGCTGTAACGTCTACACACTCTGTAGCTGCTGTAACGTCTACACTCTGTAGCTGCTGTAACGTCTACATACTCTGCTGTAACGTCTACACACTCTGTAGCTGCTGTAACGTCTACACACTCTGTAGCTGCTGTAACGTCTACACACTCTGCTGTAACGTCTACAGACTCTGTAGCTGCTGTAACGTCTACACACTCTGCTGTAACGTCTACAGACTCTGTAGCTGCTGTAACGTCTACATACTCTGCTGTAACGTCTACACACTCTGTAGCTGCTGTAACGTCTACACACTCTGCTGTAACGTCTACACACTCTGTAGCTGCTGTAACGTCTACACACTCTGCTGTAACGTCTACAGACTCTGTAGCTGCTGTAACGTCTACACACTCTGCTGTAACGTCTACAGACTCTGTAGCTGCTGTAACGTCTACACACTCTGCTGTAACGTCTACATACTATGTAGCTGCTGTAACGTCTACACACTCTGCTGTAACGTCTACAGACTCTGTAGCTGCTGTAACGTCTACACACTCTGCTGTAACGTCTACAGACTCTGTAGCTGCTGTAACGTCTACACACTCTGCTGTAACGTCTACAGACTCTGTAGCTGCTGTAACGTCTACACACTCTGCTGTAACGTCTACACACTCTGTAGCTGCTGTAACGTCTACATACTCTGCTGTAACGTCTACATACTCTGTAGCTGCTGTAACGTCTACACACTCTGTAGCTGCTGTAACGTCTACACACTCTGTAGCTGCTGTAACGTCTACACACTCTGTAGCTGCTGTAACGTCTACACACTCTGCTGTAACGTCTACACACTGTAGCTGCTGTAACGTCTACATACTCTGCTGTAACGTCTACATACTCTGTAGCTGCTGTAACGTCTACACACTCTGTAGCTGCTGTAACGTCTACACACTCTGTAGCTGCTGTAACGTCTACATACTCTGTAGCTGCTGTAACGTCTACACACTCTGTAGCTGCTGTAACGTCTTCACACTCTGTAGCTGCTGTAACGTCTACACACTCTGTAGCTGCTGTAACGTCTACATACTCTGTAGCTGCTGTAACGTCTACATACTCTGTAGCTGCTGTAACGTCTACATACTCTGCTGTAACGTCTACACACTCTGCTGTAACGTCTACACACTCTGCTGTAACGTCTTCACACTCTGTAGCTGCTGTAACGTCTACACACTCTGTAGCTGCTGTAACGTCTACACACTCTGTAGCTGCTGTAACGTCTACACACTCTGTAGCTGCTGTAACGTCTACACACTCTGCTGTAATGTCTACACACTCTGTAGCTGCTGTAACGTATTCACACTCTGTAGCTGCTGTAACGTCTACACACTCTGCTGTAACGTCTACACACTCTGTAGCTGCTGTAACGTCTACATACTCTGCTGTAACGTCTACAGACTCTGTAGCTGCTGTAACGTCTATACACTCTGCTGTAACGTCTACAGACTCTGTAGCTGCTGTAACGTCTACACACTCTGCTGTAACGTCTACACACTCTGTAGCTGCTGTAACGTCTACACACTCTGCTGTAACGTCTACACACTCTGTAGCTGCTGTAACGTCTACACACTCTGCTGTAACGTCTACACACTCTGTAGCTGCTGTAACGTCTACACACTCTGCTGTAACGTCAACACACTCTGTAGCTGCTGTAACGTCTACACACTCTGCTGTAACGTCTACACACTCTGTAGCTGCTGTAACGTCTACAGACTCTGTAGCTGCTGTAACGTCTACAGACTCTGTAGCTGCTGTAACGTCTACACACTCTGTAGCTGCTGTAACGTCTACAGACTCTGTAGCTGCTGTAACGTCTACATACTCTGTAGCTGCTGTAACGTCTACACACTCTGTAGCTGCTGTAACATCTACACACTATGTAGCTGCTGTAACGTCTACACACTCTGTAGCTGCTGTAACGTATACAGACTCTGTAGCTGCTGTAACGTCTACAGACTCTGTAGCTGCTGTAACGTCTTCACACTCTGTAGCTGCTGTAACGTCTACAGACTCTGTAGCTGCTGTAACGTCTACACACTCTGTAGCTGCTGTAACGTCTACAGACTCTGTAGCTGCTGTAACGTCTACACACTCTGCTGTAACGTCTACAGACTCTGTAGCTGCTGTAACGTCTACACACTCTGCTGTAACGTCTACAGACTCTGTAGCTGCTGTAACGTCTACACACTCTGCTGTAACGTCTACAGACTCTGTAGCTGCTGTAACGTCTACACACTCTGTAGCTGCTGTAACGTCTACACACTCTGCTGTAACGTCTACAGACTCTGTAGCTGCTGTAACGTCTACAGACTCTGTAGCTGCTGTAACGTCTACATACTCTGTAGCTGCTGTAACGTCTACAGACTCTGTAGCTGCTGTAATGTCTACACACTCTGTAGCTGCTGTAACATCTACATACTCTGCTGTAACGTCTACACACTCTGTAGCTGCTGTAACGTCTACATACTCTGTAGCTGCTGTAACGTCTACACACTCTGTAGCTGCTGTAACGTCTACATACTCTGCTGTAACGTCTACACACTCTGTAGCTGCTGTAACGTCTACGGACTCTGTAGCTGGTGTAACGTATACACACTCTGTAGCTGCTGTAACGTCTACACACTCTGTAGCTGCTGTAACGTCTACACACTCTGTAGCTGCTGTAACGTCTACAGACTCTGTAGCTGCTGTAACGTTTACACACTCTGTAGCTGCTGTAACGTCTACACACTCTGTAGCTGCTGTAACGTCTACACACTCTGTAGCTGCTGTAACGTCTACAGACTCTGTAGCTGCTGTAACGTCTACACACTCTATAGCTGCTGTAACGTCTACAGACTCTGTAGCTGCTGTAACGTCTACACACTCTGTAGCTGCTGTAACATCTACATACTCTGCTGTAACGTCTACACACTCTGTAGCTGCTGTAACGTCTACAGACTCTGTAGCTGCTGTAACGTCTACATACTCTGTAGCTGCTGTAACGTCTACACACTCTGTAGCTGCTGTAACGTCTACATACTCTGCTGTAACGTCTACACACTCTGTAGCTGCTGTAACGTCTACGGACTCTGTAGCTGCTGTAACGTCTACATACTCTGCTGTAACGTCTACACACTCTGTAGCTGCTGTAACGTCTACAGACTCTGTAGCTGGTGTAACGTATACACACTCTGTAGCTGCTGTAACGTCTACACACTCTGTAGCTGCTGTAACGTCTACACACTCTGTAGCTGCTGTAACGTCTACAGACTCTGTAGCTGCTGTAACGTTTACACACTCTGTAGCTGCTGTAACGTCTACACACTCTGTAGCTGCTGTAACGTCTACACACTCTGTAGCTGCTGTAACGTCTACAGACTCTGTAGCTGCTGTAACGTCTACACACTCTGTAGCTGCTGTAACGTCTACACACTCTGTAGCTGCTGTAACGTCTACACACTCTGTAGCTGCTGTAACGTCTACACTGCTCCACCCCTGTTCCCGTTACAGAAGAAGCTCCGACCCTGTTGACGTTACAGAAGAAGCTCCGCCCCTGTTCCCGTTACAGAAGAAGCCCCGCCCCAGTTACAGAAGAAACCCTGCCCATGTTACAGCAGAAGCTCCGCCCCTGTTCCCATTACAGAAGAAGCTCCGCCCCTGTTTCCGTTACAGAAGAAGCTCCGCCCCTGTTCCCGTTACAGAAGCTCCGCCTCTGTTCCCGTTACAGATCCCTACTACACACACGGGTGTTTCACGTGCTGTTGTTGGGAGTATAGCCCCCTGCTAACCTGACTCTGCCAGATGGTTTATAGCCCCCTGCTAACCTGACTCTGCCAGATGGTTTATAGCCCCCTGCTAACCTGACTCTGCCAGATGGTTTATAGCCCCCTGCTAACCTGACTCTGCCAGATGGTTTATAACCCCCTGCTAACCTGACTCTGCCAGATGGTTTATAGCCCCCTGCTAACCTGACTCTGCCAGATGGTTTATAACCCCCTGCTAACCTGACTCTGCCAGATGGTTTATAGCCCCCTGCTAACCTGACTCTGCCAGATGGTTTATAACCCCCTGCTAACCTGACTCTGCCAGATGGTTTATAGCCCCCTGCTAACCTGACTCTGCCAGATGGTTTATAACCACCTGCTAACCTGACTCTGCCAGATGGTTTATAACCACCTGCTAACCTGACTCTGCCAGATGGTTTATAGCCCCCTGCTAACCTGACTCTGCCAGATGGTTTATAACCCCCTGCTAACCTGACTCTGCCAGATGGTTTATAGCCCCCTGCTAACCTGACTCTGCCAGATGGTTTATAACCACCTGCTAACCTGACTCTGCCAGATGGTTTATAACCCCCTGCTAACCTGACTCTGCCAGATGGTTTATAACCACCTGCTAACCTGACTCTGCCAGATGGTTTATAGCCCCCTGCTAACCTGACTCTGCCAGATGGTTTATAACCACCTGCTAACCTGACTCCGCCAGATGGTTTATAACCACCTGCTAACCTGACTCTGCCAGATGGTTTATAGCCCCCTGCTAACCTGACTCTGCCAGATGGTTTATAGCCCCCTGCTAACCTGACTCTGCCAGATGGTTTATAACCCCCTGCTAACCTGACTCTGCCAGATGGTTTATAACCCCCTGCTAACCTGACTCTGCCAGATGGTTTATAGCCCCCTGCTAACCTGACTCTGCCAGATGGTTTATAACCCCCTGCTAACCTGACTCTGCCAGATGGTTTATAACCCCCTGCTAACCTGACTCTGCCAGATGGTTTATAGCCCCCTGCTAACCTGACTCTGCCAGATGGTTTATAACCCCCTGCTAACCTGACTCTGCCAGATGGTTTATAACCACCTGCTAACCTGACTCTGCCAGATGGTTTATAACCACCTGTTAACCTGACTCTGCCAGATGGTTTATAACCACCTGCTAACCTGACTCCGCCAGATGGTTTATAACCACCTGCTAACCTGACTCCGCCAGATGGTTTATAACCACCTGCTAACCTGACTCTGCCAGATGGTTTATAGCCCCCTGCTAACCTGACTCTGCCAGATGGTTTATAGCCACCTGCTAACCTGACTCTGCCAGATGGTTTATAACCACCTGTTAACCTGACTCTGCCAGATGGTTTATAACCCCCTGCTAACCTGACTCTGCCAGATGGTTTATAGCCCCCTGCTAACCTGACTCTGCCAGATGGTTTATAACCCCCTGCTAACCTGACTCTGCCAGATGGTTTATAACCCCCTGCTAACCTGACTCTGCCAGATGGTTTATAACCCCCTGCTAACCTGACTCTGCCAGATGGTTTATAACCCCCTGCTAACCTGACTCTGCCAGATGGTTTATAACCCCCTGTTAACCTGACTCTGCCAGATGGTTTATAACCACCAGCTAACCTGACTCTGCCAGATGGTTTATAACCACCTGCTAACCTGACTCTGCCAGATGGTTTATAACCACCTGCTAACCTGACTCTGCCAGATGGTTTATAGCCCCCTGCTAACCTGACTCTGCCAGATGGTTTATAACCACCTGCTAACCTGACTCTGCCAGATGGTTTATAACCACCTGCTAACCTGACTCTGCCAGATGGTTTATAATCACCTGCTAACCTGACTCTGCCAGATGGTTTATAACCCCCTGCTAACCTGACTCTGCCAGATGGTTTATAACCCCCTGCTAACCTGACTCTGCCAGATGGTTTATAACCCCCTGCTAACCTGACTCTGCCAGATGGTTTATAACCACCCGCTAACCTGACTCCGCCAGATGGTTTATAACCACCTGCTAATCTGACTCTGCCAGATGGTTTATAACCACCTGCTAACCTGACTCTGCCAGATGGTTTATAACCACCTGCTAACCTGACTCTGCCAGATGGTTTATAGCCCCCTGCTAACCTGACTCTGCCAGATGGTTTATAGCCCCCTGCTAACCTGACTCTGCCAGATGGTTTATAACCCCCTGCTAACCTGACTCTGCCAGATGGTTTATAACCACCTGCTAACCTGACTCTGCCAGATGGTTTATAACCCCCTGCTAACCTGACTCTGCCAGATGGTTTATAACCCCCTGCTAACCTGACTCTGCCAGATGGTTTATAACCACCTGTTAACCTGACTCTCCAGATGGTTTATAACCCCCTGCTAACCTGACTCTGCCAGATGGTTTATAACCACCTGCTAACCTGACTCTGCCAGATGGTTTATAACCACCTGCTAACCTGACTCTCCAGATGGTTTATAACCCCCTGCTAACCTGACTCTGCCAGATGGTTTATAACCACCTGCTAACCTGACTCTGCCAGATGGTTTATAACCACCTGCTAACCTGACTCTGCCAGATGGTTTATAACCACCTGCTAACCTGACTCTCCAGATGGTTTATAACCCCCTGCTAACCTGACTCTGCCAGATGGTTTATAACCACCTGCTAACCTGACTCTGCCAGATGGTTTATAACCACCTGCTAACCTGACTCTGCCAGATGGTTTATAGCCCCCTGCTAACCTGACTCTGCCAGATGGTTTATAACCACCTGCTAACCTGACTCTGCCAGATGGTTTATAACCACCTGCTAACCTGACTCTGCCAGATGGTTTATAGCCCCCTGCTAACCTGACTCTGCCAGATGGTTTATAGCCCCCTGCTAACCTGACTCTGCCAGATGGTTTATAACCCCCTGCTAACCTGACTCTGCCAGATGGTTTATAACCACCCGCTAACCTGACTCCGCCAGATGGTTTATAACCACCTGCTAACCTGACTCTGCCAGATGGTTTATAACCACCTGCTAACCTGACTCTGCCAGATGGTTTATAACCCCCTGCTAACCTGACTCTGCCAGATGGTTTATAACCACCTGCTAACCTGACTCTGCCAGATGGTTTATAACCACCTGCTAACCTGACTCTGCCAGATGGTTTATAACCACCTGCTAACCTGACTCTGCCAGATGGTTTATAGCCCCCTGCTAACCTGACTCTGCCAGATGGTTTATAGCCCCCTGCTAACCTGACTCTGCCAGATGGTTTATAACCCCCTGCTAACCTGACTCTGCCAGATGGTTTATAACCACCTGCTAACCTGACTCTGCCAGATGGTTTATAACCCCCTGCTAACCTGACTCTGCCAGATGGTTTATAACCCCCTGCTAACCTGACTCTGCCAGATGGTTTATAACCACCTGTTAACCTGACTCTCCAGATGGTTTATAACCCCCTGCTAACCTGACTCTGCCAGATGGTTTATAACCACCTGCTAACCTGACTCTGCCAGATGGTTTATAACCACCTGCTAACCTGACTCTCCAGATGGTTTATAACCCCCTGCTAACCTGACTCTGCCAGATGGTTTATAACCACCTGCTAACCTGACTCTGCCAGATGGTTTATAACCACCTGCTAACCTGACTCTGCCAGATGGTTTATAACCACCTGCTAACCTGACTCTCCAGATGGTTTATAACCCCCTGCTAACCTGACTCTGCCAGATGGTTTATAACCACCTGCTAACCTGACTCTGCCAGATGGTTTATAACCACCTGCTAACCTGACTCTGCCAGATGGTTTATAGCCCCCTGCTAACCTGACTCTGCCAGATGGTTTATAACCACCTGCTAACCTGACTCTGCCAGATGGTTTATAACCACCTGCTAACCTGACTCTGCCAGATGGTTTATAGCCCCCTGCTAACCTGACTCTGCCAGATGGTTTATAACCACCTGCTAACCTGACTCTGCCAGATGGTTTATAACCACCTGCTAACCTGACTCTCCAGATGGTTTATAACCACCTGCTAACCTGACTCTGCCAGATGGTTTATAACCACCTGCTAACCTGACTCTGCCAGATGGTTTATAACCACCTGCTAACCTGACTCTGCCAGATGGTTTATAACCACCTGCTAACCTGACACTCCCGTGATGATCCGAGCTGTGGCTGTGGCGTAAATGAGACTTTTCAAAATAAGAGTATCGATATATTTATAATATATATATATATTTTTATTATGTTTTTGGTAGATTTTTTTTATTTGTTTGTAATACTTGTAATAATAATGTAGAGAGAGAGACAGAGAGGGGGGAAGACATTCGGCAAAGGACGCCGACCCGGGAATCGAACCCGGGTCGGCCGCTTCGCGACGCAGCGCGTTACATGGGTCACCACTTGGGTGCCCAGAACCAATCTTTTTAAGTTGCATCGATCCTATTGGATCATGGATAATTAGATTGATGCATCGATCTGGATCGATATATCGTCCCACCCCTAAAAAACACACACTCCAACATTAATACAATCACAGACACACAAACATAAGCACAGGCACAGACCAACACAGACACACACACACAGCTGTCACATCGCAGAGGGGATGAGGTCATATTTAGTACATTGCTCAACTCGTAGTTATGAAGTTATGTCTAGCCCTATTCTCTCTCTCTCTCTCTCTCTCTCTCTCTCTCTCTCTCTCTCTCTCCCTCTTTATCTCCCGCCTCTCTCTCTCTCTCTCCCCTCCATCCCTCTCCCTCTCCCTCTCCCTCTCCCTCTCCCTCTCTCTCTCTCTCTCTCTCTCTCTCTCTCTCTCTCTCTCTCTCTCTCTCTCTCTCTCTCTCTCTCTCTCTCTCTCTCTCTCTCTCTCTCTCTCTCTCTCTCTCTCCGCCTCTCTCTCTCTCCCCTCCATCTCTCTATCCCCCTCCCTCTCTCTCCCTCTCTCTCTCCCTCTCTCTCCCCTTCTCTTTAAATGTTGAAATCATCCAGAAAGAATGCCTCGCCCCCATCCAGAGTGCCAGTTCATCAACCTCCTCCCGATAGGCCTTCTCGTCATTATTAGAGATCAGCCCCGCCACCACCGTGTCGTCCGCAAACTTCACTATGGAGTTGGAGCTGAACCTGGCCACACAGTCATGTGTGTAGAGTGAATACAGCAGGGGGCTCAGAACGCAGTAGATTGAAATAAAGGTGTTCTATTTCTATTTTCTTTTTTTAAAACTTTATTTTTTAGCGTTTATCGCTTTTCTGGTCAAGTATGACCGACAGTTGTAGGGTGAAACGGGAGAGAGAGCAGGGGGAGACATTCGGCAAATGACGGCGAGTCCGGGAATCGAACTCGGAGTCAACCAGATCCGTGACGCAGCACGGAGTCCCGCGACGCAGCGCGGTAACATGGTGTGCTACTGGAGCACCCCCTATTTCTATTTTCAACCTGATTCAATTGGATCTTTGTTTCCATATGAAGTATCATAAAATGTATCATATGAAATGTATCATTTATTAAATGTATCATAAATATATTAACATTATAGACCAGAACATTAACTCAAGTGACTTTACTTTGCAGTAACATTGAATTTGTCAACATGCTTCTCACCACTGATAATGGGCTTTGGACTGAAGACTTCATTATGTCAATGTTTCATTTTCTTTCATTTTCATTTTCATTTAGGACACCTCATACATTTACTGATGTAACTCCCTGACCATGCATGCTATATTTACACATGTGGTATTGCTGGATTCAGCACAACCAAACCTTTCCGGAAAAAGCCCTCATCTGTGTTTCTATGACAATCCATGGCAGAGCTACTACAAAGTAAATGAGAACATTCTGCATAGATATTCATTTTTTACATTTCCGCTTATTTTAAGTACTGTATGTGTACATAGGTATATATTTCCTACATGCATAAAGATATTCACATCCAGGTTTTTCTATTATGTTAAGCAACTGTCTGACTGCTAGCTTGAAAGCTCTTGGAGCTTGTATTATTAATCTACATGAGTTTATATGTCTCAACTCCCTTACGGCCAGGCTATATTTTGGTTCTTTTTTCCTTTGGGGGTGTATAACAATATCTATCAATTTAACAAGTTTTGCAGTAAATTATTTTTATACAAGAATCCATTTCATATATGGGAGACCTTAGAGATGAGAAAAAACATGCTTGTGTTTTGTTCTACCTCCGGTAGGGGTATCTCAAAAACTAAAGCCCTTTTTGACAGTTTGTCACAGCACTACTGGTTTACAACAAAGCTAAGACAGCTCAGGCTGGAAAAAGAGCAGGCCTTCAGAAGTGGAGACGGAGACAGTTTCAAGGCGTCAGGTACAGTACAGGTTCAGCAAGGCGGTGAGAGACGCTAAACGCCAGCACTCTGAGCAGCTCCAACACCAGCTCTCGGCCCATGACACTGCCTCTGTCTGGAGAGGGCTCAGGAACATACCTGATTACAAGCCCAAGCCTCTGTGTATGATCAATCTTCCTCCATCTTACCTCAAAGATCTCCTCTCTGCAGACCTCTAGACGACAGTGACCGGCCTGGGGCTGCTGGTGAGAGAGCTCCTGGCGGAGGATCTTGAGTTTCTGGACCAGGTCCCGCTTGTACTTCGGCACCGTCAGGCACTCCGCCTCCTCCGGCAGCTGGGCCGGGGACAGCGCCTGCTGGGGGGGGGGTCCGGCTCCGGCCGGGACCTGCTGGGGGGGGGGTCCGGCTCCGCCCGGGACCTGCTGGTCCTTCAACTGACTGGGACGACTACTGGATGGAGCGGGACAGAGGTGAGAGGGAGGGGGTCGAGGAAAAAGAGAGAGAGAAGAGAGGGAGACAGAGAGAGAGACAGAGAGCCCGTCAGGCTTAACACTTTGGGTGCCAGCTATTAGCCGCAGCCGCCTGTAGCGAGGCCACCACTAGATAGATAGGGAACGGTCACCTTGTTTGTAGAGCTAAATCTATATTCTATATTATAGCCATGGATTCAATACTATGGTCATTTGACACTGGGTTTCTTCCGGTCAAGATGCAAAAAAGAAAAAAAAATTCCATCCATACGTTCCCGTTTTATACCGTGGTGAATATGAGTGTTATTTCGGAATGATCCGAGCCAATTCCAGAGAGGCTGGTTATAAGCCGCAACGTGTATTATAGTAAAGGCATTGGCGTTTTGTCCCTACACACGCTACTTTAAAAAAATCAAATGCATATGATCGGTATTATGTTCCGTCATAAATGCATGAAAGGGTGGGGGGGGCGGGGGGGGGGGCGTTTTTCGATGCTTTGATTGTCACCAACGGAATACGTTATGGAGTAGCGTTACACACATACGCTCGGATCGCAATGAAAACATTATTGGATCAATGCAAGATTGATACCATATAGCCCTTACCTTGACTAGGATGTACCCCGAAAAGAATATTCCAATTATCTGACCGCCATTCCAAGTATTGATGTCCATCGTTCCGCCAACATAATCCAACACAGAATCCACCACGGGAGTAATTGTTTCTTCTCAATGCGAGCGTTAAAACCGCTACACTTGTCCGACTAAGAATTGTCCGCCCGGACCTATATCATCGACGCACAGCCAAAGACTCAACGTTTCAAAGGATGTGCAATACCGGCCGCATACCACCAGGTGGCGGCATTGGACTTTTGCAATCTCAGACTAATTCCCTATGATAACAGCAGGCTCCCTGGATGGAATAGGGTATTAAAATCGGAAAAAATTTAAAACGATCCAGAAACGTGTTAACACGTGAACACGGCACTCAACGGTGGGCCGTCAGAAACGTGTAAATCAGTGATTGGCACTGGACGTGTTCAGCTCCGCCACTATGGAAGTGTTAAGAGGTTAAGTCTGCACTTAAAGCACATCTTGATTGTGCCATTTCAAATTCATTGTGGTGGTGTACAGAGCCAAAATTATGAAAATTGTGTTGATGTCCACATATTTATGGACCCGACTGTATATTTATACTTGCATGTGCAAGTACACATGCTACTTTGTGTGTATATTATATATATATAAATGCGTCCTTCACATATCTCAAGAACCGGTCGTCCGATAAGACGTCACACTCGGCGGGTGTATCGCTGAGAACCAAAGGAAGTGCAGTCATTGTCTTTGGTGCCATTTGGCCAGATGGTGGCGCTATAACAAAAACCTGTACACATCGAGAACCCTTCATCTGATCAAGATCACACGTAATATCTCAAGAATTCATCTGATCCACATCTCACGTCATATCTCAAGAACCCTTCATCTGATCCACATCGCACGTCATATCTCAAGAACCCTTCATCTGATCCACATCCAGGGGAGGAAATTAGGCCATTTTACTCGCCAAATGCGAGTATTATTTATGTTTGGCGAGTGATTCATGAAGAGCACTCGCCACACTGGCGAGTAGTAAACAAAACAAAGAAAAACATTCTGCAATCTGCTGATTCGCTCACTGGCACAAGCCGAACTCTGACTCCCCCCTTATGATTCCTCCCATTTGCGCCTCATAATAATCCATAACCAATAAACATCATCGTTGCGCTCTAAGCTCCTCCAATGAACACTAGTTTTCTAGAAGATGCCGCCCATCTAGGGGAAGTGGACAGACCACTGTGTGCGGCCCTACAGACTCCTGTCACCGGCTTGACAACGTAGACAAAAACACATCAGTGGATGAAAATAATTGCATGTAGAGTCGTCGCTTCCGGATATCAGTGCGGTCTGACATGGGGGCGAACAACAGCACGCGACGGGTCTCCTTCGAGTCGGATGAGAATGACAAATGGCCGTGAGGCTAACGATTCCATAGCCCCTTTCGTGACTGCGATGCAAGCCTCGCTTGAATACGCAGTCACTGGCTCCCACGTTACTAGCCATGTTAATGTGCACATCAAGCACTGCTTAAAGACGTTAATAAACATTTAAAATCATTTCTATAAACGAGTAAAAAAAATCACTGAGCTAGCCTTGGCTAAAATGGCTGCTTCCGCATTTTCACGCAGGAGCGCTGTGATTGCTGGGCGCACCAGGCACGTGACAAAGCAGCCAGAAATCACAGCGCTCCTGTGCCAAAATGCGGAAGCAGCCATTTTAGCCAAGGCTAGCTCAGTGATTTTTTTACTCGTTTATAAAAATGATTAAAAAAATGTATTAGCAACGCCGAGCTTTCAAACCCCACCGTGTGTGTGTGTGAAACCCTAATGCAGGGGTCTCAAACTCGTGGCCCGCGGGCCAATTGCAGCCCGCTGGATGATATTTTGCGGCCCCCTACTTGACATCAAAGTAAAAAAGAAATTATTCAACTTTCTTTTTTTAATTTTTTTTTAATTTTTTTTGCACGCACGCACATTACGGCCGCGCGCGGATAATCGCCTCGTTGATTTCCTCTCGGACTTTTACAGTGAAACCGAAAGAAGACATTTCACAAAACAGCTTATAACTTCATCAAACTTACTCTGATTATCCTAACACTGATAACATAGAGTCCTTACCTGACATCAGATGGTATCCAACTGGTATATTCCAATTCCTGATCACCATTCGAAAAAATCGATACGTGTATGGATCCAACGCGATACAGTAGAACTCCATGATCCGCGGGGATCTGAGGCTCCAGAATGAACTCTAGTAACCCCGGCTGGATCAGTGAACTGGAAAATGTGGAGTACCGGATTTTTTTCCCCATTCATTTTCATTGAGTCCATTCCAAAATCACTTATATCATCTGGGAGACGACAGGGGGCGCTTTTTTCCACAGTGATCGTCGGCGCCCCTCGGCTATACTCGGATAGGCTCGGGTGATGCAATAATTTTTCAGATCGCAAAAAAAATAAAAAAATACGAGAAATCTCGTGAGTGGCTAGCAACCACCTATAAAAAAACATGAGAAATCTCGTGAGTGGCACTGAAAGAGTTAATAATCGAATTTTATTTTCATATTCAAATCCCATGCCCATCGAACAAAGCTTCGACGCTTCGAAGTATTTAAGACAGCCCTAGTAAATTGTAGGGATGCACCGAATGGGAAATTCTTGGCCGAAACCGATACCGAAAATAGGAAACAGTTGGCCGAAAACCGAAAGGCCGAAAATGATTCATAGAATAGAATTTTTTTTTACCAATGTTGTTCAGCTACCTGATTATGGAAAAATATATGATTATGGCAAAACTTAACTTAAATAATAAATAATCACTATTATGGGTCTTTTTGTATCACAAACAGTACTGTATTTGCAAATCTGGTATGTCATAAATGTATAGATGTAGCAGTACTGTCTATCTGTATGTCATGTATGTCATATATGTCCTGATGAATTGAAAATGGGGGACCCTGATGTAAACAAGACGAAAGTCTTTCTCTGGTCTGCAATTCGAAACTGGCCACCGTAAATGCCCAAAACCCCCACCCCCTCCAATTGTACAGTCCCCTCCCCATCATATGTATATACTCTGTCAGGATCTAGGGGTAACAGTACTGTATATTTGAATACCGCCTATGTCACAAATGTATCAGTACTAAATACCTATATGTCCCTATGCCATAAATGTCATGTATGTTGTGTATGTCATAAATGTCTATATGAATTGAAAATGGGGGACCCTGATGGAAACAAGACAAACGTCTTTCTCAGGTCTGCATCCCCTTAACAATTGTATGTATTGAGCCGTACTGTATTGTACCCATTCTGCAATCTGTTAAATAAAGTTTTCATTCATTCATTCATTCACCCTTAACAATTGTGTGTATTGAGCTGTACTGTATTGTACCCATTCTGCAATCTGTTAAGGCGGACATCTGTGCTCTACTGAGCGCACCTTTCTAGTCCCCAGATGACTTTGGCACAGTAGACGCGCGACAGACAGCGTCAATGTGAGAAACACAATCCCTCCCCCTCTCGCTCTGAATAATATGCATATTAGATCACTCAGTGATTAACCGCAACGGGCATATAGTAAATAAGGATAAAGTATGTTAAAGACGCATTTATTGGACTCGTTGCGCGCAGAGTTTACATAGAAACAGCGCGACTCCCGAGGAGATGCATTGCTCCCGAGTCCCAAGAGGAGGACGCAGGACTGAAGAGCTCATGTAATGAATCCGCGTTTTGATGACATCATCACAACAACATGCGTTAGGTTACAGGTTGCTTCTGTTTTGGTGATATATTTTCGGAGAAAAAACTCTTTCGGCCGAAAGCCGAAAGGCCATTTTTGGCCATTTTTGGCAGAATTTTCGGTGCATCCCTAGTAAATTGACTGTTATATCTTATTAAATTGTGGAAATTTATTCATTCCCACTTATTAGACACTATTTATGATGGTAAAATGCGTGTACAAAGCAAAATACAGAATTCTGAAATATTAAAACGGAAAAAAACGGAATTTGGAAAAGAATAAAATGGAATTTGGAAAAAAAAAATCTGATTTCATATGGCTCTAACAGAGAGGCAGAGAGACAGAGAGGCAGAGAGACAGAGGGAACAACTCCAGACGAGGCAGAGAGGCAGAGAGGGAACAACTCCAGACGAGCAGAGAGGGAACAACTCCAGACGAGCAGAGAGGGAACAACTCCAGACGAGCAGAGAGGGAACAACTCCAGACGAGCAGAGAGGGAACAACTCCAGACGAGGAGAGAGACAGAGAGGGAACAACTCCAGACGAGCAGAGAGACAGAGAGGGAACAACTCCAGACGAGCAGAGAGACAGAGAGGGAACAACTCCAGACGAGCAGAGAGACGGAGAGGGAACAACTCCAGACGAGCAGAGAGACAGAGAGGGAACAACTCCAGACGAGGTAGAGAGGCAGAGAGGGAACAACTCCAGACGAGCAGAGAGACAGAGAGGGAACAACTCCAGACGAGGAGAGAGACAGAGAGGGAACAACTCCAGACGAGGAGAGAGACAGAGAGGGAACAACTCCAGACGAGGAGAGAGACAGAGAGGGAACAACTCCAGACGAGGAGAGAGACAGAGAGGGAACAACTCCAGACGAGGAGAGAGGGAACAACTCCAGACGAGCAGAGAGGGAACAACTCCAGACGAGGCAGAGAGGGAACAACTCCAGACGAGCAGAGAGGGAACAACTCCAGACGAGGAAGAGAGGCAGAGAGGGAACAACTCCAGACGAGCAGAGAGGGAACAACTCCAGACGAGGAGAGAGACAGAGAGGGAACAACTCCAGACGAGGAGAGAGGGAACAACTCCAGACGAGCAGAGAGGGAACAACTCCAGACGAGGAGAGAGACAGAGAGGGAACAACTCCAGACGAGGAGAGAGACAGAGAGGGAACAACTCCAGACGAGCAGAGAGGGAACAACTCCAGACGAGCAGAGAGACAGAGAGGGAACAACTCCAGACGAGCAGAGAGTAGGGTGACCAGGTGTCCCCCTTTTGGTTGTACTGTCCCACCATTTGACCAAATGTCCCGCGTCCCTCATATTGAGAGGATGTCCCTCTTTTCGAAGCCAAAAAAAACATGCTTCTAAAAGCCCCTCCCTACAGACAGTAAACGTAGCAACCCGCCTCTTGTCCACACACATTGCTCTGATTGGTTATAGTACTTTAGCGTGCTGCTTGCCTGCTTGTGACGTGACTGAGACTGAGTCGTGACGCTACCTCATATTGCAAATATGATGGGTCAAAAAAAACACAACAACATTACAAGCAAACTAGTTCAAGATGGAAAGCAGTAAAAAGAAACGGACCTGCAGTTACAACCAAGACTGGCAAACAACACATGACTGGGTGAGGCAGATGGCAGGCAATCTGCAGCAGGCTTTCTGTGTTTTGTGTCATAGTTCGTTTTCAATTGCGCATGGAGGAGAATACAACTTGAAGCGCCACAGTGGACGTGAGTCTCACTTGAAAGTGGCTCACCAAAAAGAAACATCCAGATCTATGGATACGTTTCTTTTTAAACCAAACAATGATAGCCAGACGGACAAGGTCACTGCAGCTGAGATAACAAGTGTCTATCACACAGTACAACACTCCCATTCATACAGGTCAGCCGACTGTGGTAACCTTTAACCTTTGATTTAAATCTATTCGGTGAAGACCATGGCAGTTATTCTAATATAGAAACACAATTTATTTGTATTATTATTTTTGTATTATACTACACTGTTTTCCCTAGTTCTGTGTTAACAGGGAATATCAAACACAAGACATTCCTGTCAAGTGATGACGTTTGAATATTTAAAACAGATGTTAGGTGGTATTTAATTTGTATTTATTTTGATTTAACCTTTAACCTTTGATTTAAATCTATTCAGTGAAGACCATGGCAGTTATTCTAATAAATTTTTTTACATTATCTATCTGTCCCACTTTGTCCCACTTTGTCCCACCAAAATCGTACTGTTGTCCCACTTTGTCCCACCAAAATCTTACTGTTGTCCCACTTTTGGACTTTTTGCATCTGGTCACCCTAGCAGAGAGGGAACAACTCCAGACGAGCAGAGAGACAGAGAGGGAACAACTCCAGACGAGGTAGAGAGGCAGAGAGGGAACAACTCCAGACGAGCAGAGAGACAGAGAGGGAACAACTCCAGACGAGGTAGAGAGGCAGAGAGGGAACAACTCCAGACGAGGAGAGAGACAGAGAGGGAACAACTCCAGACGAGGAGAGAGACAGAGAGGGAACAACTCCAGACGAGGAGAGAGACAGAGAGGGAACAACTCCAGACGAGGAGAGAGACAGAGAGGGAACAACTCCAGACGAGGAGAGAGGGAACAACTCCAGACGAGCAGAGAGGGAACAACTCCAGACGAGGCAGAGAGGGAACAACTCCAGACGAGCAGAGAGACAGAGAGGGAACAACTCCAGACGAGCAGAGAGGGAACAACTCCAGACGAGGAAGAGAGGCAGAGAGGGAACAACTCCAGACGAGCAGAGAGGGAACAACTCCAGACGAGCAGAGAGGGAACAACTCCAGACGAGGAGAGAGGCAGAGAGGGAACAACTCCAGACGAGCAGAGAGGGAACAACTCCAGACGAGCAGAGAGACAGAGAGGGAACAACTCCAGACGAGGAGAGAGACAGAGAGGGAACAACTCCAGACGAGGAGAGAGGCAGAGAGGGAACAACTCCAGACGAGGAGAGAGGGAACAACTCCAGACGAGGAGAGAGGGAACAACTCCAGACGAGGAGAGAGACAGAGAGGGAACAACTCCAGACGAGCAGAGAGGGAACAACTCCAGACGAGCAGAGAGACAGAGAGGGAACAACTCCAGACGAGGAGAGAGACAGAGAGGGAACAACTCCAGACGAGCAGAGAGGGAACAACTCCAGACGAGGAGAGAGGGAACAACTCCAGACGAGGAGAGAGGGAACAACTCCAGACGAGGAGAGAGACAGAGAGGGAACAACTCCAGACGAGGAGAGAGACAGAGAGGGAACAACTCCAGACGAGAAGAGAGGCAGAGAGGGAACAACTCCAGACGAGCAGAGAGGGAACAACTCCAGACGAGCAGAGAGGGAACAACTCCAGACGAGGTAGAGAGGGAACAACTCCAGACGAGGAGAGAGGGAACAACTCCAGACGAGCAGAGAGACAGAGAGGGAACAACTCCAGACGAGCAGAGAGGGAACAACTCCAGACGAGGAGAGAGGGAACAACTCCAGACGAGGAGAGAGGGAACAACTCCAGACGAGGTAGAGAGGGAACAACTCCAGACGAGGAGAGAGGGAACAACTCCAGACGAGGTAGAGAGGGAACAACTCCAGACGAGGAGAGAGGGAACAACTCCAGACGAGGAGAGAGACAGAGAGGGAACAACTCCAGACGAGCAGAGAGGGAACAACTCCAGACGAGGAGAGAGGGAACAACTCCAGACGAGGAGAGAGGGAACAACTCCAGACGAGCAGAGAGGCAGAGAGGGAACAACTCCAGACGAGCAGAGAGGCAGAGAGGGAACAACTCCAGACGAGCAGAGAGACAGAGAGGGAACAACTCCAGACGAGGAGAGAGGGAACAACTCCAGACGAGGAGAGAGGGAACAACTCCAGACGAGGAGAGAGGCAGAGAGGGAACAACTCCAGACGAACAGAGAGAGGGAACAACTCCAGACGAGGAGAGAGGGAACAACTCCAGACGAGGTAGAGAGGGAACAACTCCAGACGAGGAGAGAGACAGAGAGGGAACAACTCCAGACGAGGTAGAGAGGGAACAACTCCAGACGAGGAGAGAGGCAGAGAGGGAACAACTCCAGACGAGCAGAGAGACAGAGAGGGAACAACTCCAGACGAGCAGAGGGAACAACTCCAGACGAGCAGAGGGAACAACTCCAGACGAGCAGAGAGGCAGAGAGGGAACAACTCCAGACGAACAGAGAGGCAGAGAGGGAACAACTCCAGACGAGCAGAGAGGCAGAGAGGGAACAACTCCAGACGAGCAGAGAGACAGAGAGGGAACAACTCCAGACGAGGAGAGAGGCAGAGAGGGAACAACTCCAGACGAGGAGAGAGACAGAGAGGGAACAACTCCAGACGAGGAGAGAGACAGAGAGGGAACAACTCCAGACGAGGAGAGAGACAGAGAGGGAACAACTCCAGACGAGGAGAGAGGCAGAGAGGGAACAACTCCAGACGAGGAGAGAGGCAGAGAGGGAACAACTCCAGACGAGGAGAGAGGCAGAGAGGGAACAACTCCAGACGAGGCAGAGAGACAGAGAGGGAACAACTCCAGACGAGCAGAGAGGGAACAACTCCAGACGAGCAGAGAGGGAACAACTCCAGACGAGGAGAGAGGGAACAACTCCAGACGAGCAGAGAGGGAACAACTCCAGACGAGGAGAGAGGGAACAACTCCAGACGAGCAGAGAGGGAACAACTCCAGACGAGGAGAGAGGGAACAACTCCAGACGAGCAGAGAGACAGAGAGGGAACAACTCCAGACGAGCAGAGAGGCAGAGAGGGAACAACTCCAGACGAGCAGAGAGGGAACAACTCCAGACGAGGAGAGAGGGAACAACTCCAGACGAACAGAGAGGCAGAGAGGGAACAACTCCAGACGAACAGAGAGGCAGAGAGGGAACAACTCCAGACGAGGAGAGAGACAGAGAGGGAACAACTCCAGACGAGGAGAGAGGCAGAGAGGGAACAACTCCAGACGAGGAGAGAGGCAGAGAGGGAACAACTCCAGACGAGGAGAGAGGCAGAGAGGGAACAACTCCAGACGAACAGAGAGGCAGAGAGGGAACAACTCCAGACGAGGAGAGAGGGAACAACTCCAGACGAGGAGAGAGGGAACAACTCCAGACGAGCAGAGAGACAGAGAGGGAACAACTCCAGACGAGCAGAGAGACAGAGAGGGAACAACTCCAGACGAGCAGAGAGACAGAGAGGGAACAACTCCAGACGAGCAGAGAGGCAGAGAGGGAACAACTCCAGACGAGGTAGAGAGGGAACAACTCCAGACGAGGTAGAGAGGCAGAGAGGGAACAACTCCAGACGAGGAAGACGGCCCTGAGACTAAATGGAATGAGTCGCTTCTGGCCCGGAGGCTGAAGAAACATATAATAAAGCATAATTTGAGCCCTCCGCACCCCCAACCCCCTCCTTCCGAGGGCATAGTGTAATTAAATGTACGTTTCCACATCATTTTTCGTCTCTGGTTTCCCAAAACGGGACGCGCTTGGCATATTTGACTGTAAATATAGAAAATACAAGCGCAGCATAGTCGAAAGTCTGCCTTGGTGAAGGAGGGGGGGGGGACATGCCATGAGAGCTACAGTGCGGTGAAATACGACCATCAGGGAGAAAGACTAACTTTCAAATTCACAATTTAGGAGCCAGAGGGGCGGCTAAGTGGCGCAGTGGGCAAGGCGCTCGCCACTAATGCAGGAGATGCTGGGTTCGAGCCTCCCACACGTTACTCCTCGCCGCTGAGAGATCGCGCTGTGCAGGTGAAAAGATGAGACAGCTGCCTCCTCGTGTACCGGAGGGGACACGTGATGCAAGGCTTCTATCCTCACTACAGCCGACCAGTGGGAGGCATGGTCTAGCAACGTTTGAGACAGGGGAGGGGAGAATTTAAGGGAGAATTGGCGATACGAAATTGGGGTGGGAGAACATTTTTAAAATAAGGAGAAAAGGTGGATAAAAAAAAACAATTTAGGAGCCAGAGGATTTTATTATTGTTATTGCAAAGTAGAGCGAGAGAGAAGGAGGCTCCCAGACCTGGACCTGCAGACAGACAGACAGGCCTCCATGTTGGCTCAGACCTGCAGTCAGACAGACAGGCCTCCATGTTGGCTCAGACCTGCAGACAGACAGACAGGCCTCCATGTTGGCTCAGACCTGCAGTCAGACAGACAGGCCTCCATGTTGGCTCAGACCTGCAGACAGACAGACAGGCCTCCATGTTGGCTCAGACCTGCAGTCAGACAGACAGGCCTCCATGTTGGCTCAGACCTGCAGTCAGACAGACAGGCCTCCATGTTGGCTCAGACCTGCAGTCAGACAGACAGGCCTCCATGTTGGCTCAGACCTGCAGTCAGACAGACAGGCCTCCATGTTGGCTCAGACCTGCAGTCAGACAGACAGGCCTCCATGTTGGCTCAGACCTGCAGTCAGACAGACAGGCCTCCATGTTGGCTCAGACCTGCAGTCAGACAGACAGGCCTCCATGTTGGCTCAGACCTGCAGACAGACAGACAGGCCTCCATGTTGGCTCAGACCTGCAGTCAGACAGACAGGCCTCCATGTTGGCTCAGACCTGCAGTCAGACAGACAGGCCTCCATGTTGGCTCAGACCTGCAGTCAGACAGACAGGCCTCCATGTTGGCTCAGACCTGCAGTCAGACAGACAGGCCTCCATGTTGGCTCAGACCTGCAGTCAGACAGACAGGCCTCCATGTTGGCTCAGACCTGCAGTCAGACAGACAGGCCTCCATGTTGGCTCAGACCTGCAGTCAGACAGACAGGCCTCCATGTTGGCTCAGACCTGCAGTCAGACAGACAGGCCTCCATGTTGGCTCAGACCTGCAGTCAGACAGACAGCCAGGCCTCCATGTTGGCTCAGACCTGCAGTCAGACAGACAGACAGGCCTCCATGTTGGCTCAGACCTGCAGACAGTCAGTCAGACAGACAGGCCTCCATGTTGGCTCAGACCTGCAGTCAGACAGACAGGCCTCCATGTTGGCTCAGACCTGCAGTCAGACAGACAGACAGACAGGCCTCCATGTTGGCTCAGACCTGCAGTCAAACAGACAGGCCTCCATGTTGGCTGATTGATTGATTGAATTTATTTGACAATCAAAATGACATACAATACCGGTACACACATGTACAGCCATCACATATAATCTAAAATCGTCGAGGATTAAAACACAATAAAACCTTACGGTTTATTTCCATTGTGGTCCTCACAATGGACAAGATGACTAGTATCCACCATGCACAAATAAGACATAATACAATACAAAATAAATGCAATAACACAAACAAAACACAAAGTCTACAGCACACCCCCATATATCATCATCCTACGTGACTAAGCCATTTCTTCATCTCTTTTTGAAAAATTCCTTCTGAGACAATAATTTTTATGGACACTGGCAGTTTGTTCCACTCATAGGCTGCAGAGTACCGAAAGGTATTTTTCCCAATTGAGCTACTGAAAATGCACAGTTTGATATCAGTTAAACTGCCCCTCGTTGCATAGGAGTGGGTGTCCCTAAAGCACATAAAATAATTTGAGAGATATGAGGGGACCCTATTATACATTATTTTATGGGTAAGGCCCAACTTGATTTGAATAACCCGTTTTTCCACTGGGAGCCAATTAAGTTGATTAAATATGGCTACATCCAGGTGAGTGCGGGTATGAAGCTTTAACACTACTCTAATCAATTTGTTTTGGGCAGTCTGACATTTATTTCTAATTTTCTGGGGTGCACTACTGTACCAGAAGGAGGCAGCGTAGTCAAAATGACTCTGTATCAGGGCACCTGACAACATCCTAAGTGTTTTTCTATCCAACATATCTGACTTACGTGCTAGGAATTTGGTCCTTTGGCTTATCCTAGCCAGGGCTTTCAAGGCCATAGCCTCCCCTGCGAGACATTCGTCCAAGGTGCATCCTAAATATATTACCGAATCATTACCAGCAATGGCCGACTCTCCTGTCTGGATCTTCAGCCCTGGGGACCTTCGCAGCTTTATTTTGGATCCAAAAAGTATGGCCTCAGTTTTACCAAGGTGGAGAGACAGCTTATTGTCGGCCAGCCATGTTCCCACACTCTGAAGCTCCTTACTTAAGGTCTTCTCTACCTCTCCTAGGTCTTTGTGAGACACAAGAATGGCAGAATCATCGGCGTATAAAAACAGGTCAGACATACAGGCAGATTTCATGTCATTAATATATAATAAAAAAAATAGTGGCCCTAGCACACTCCCTTGAGGCACCCCACAGCTAACATTCTTGGGGGAGGAAAAGGTACCATTTATATCGACCATTTGGGTCCTTCCCGAAAGGTAGGAGTTTACCCATTCAATTGACAACCTGCTGAAGCCTATGGCCTTTCATTTCATTAGCAGGATGCCATGGTCGACCGTAACAAAGGCCTTTTGGAGGTCGAGCAAGACCGTGTCAACCTCTTTTCTGATGCGGTCCGTTAAATAGAGGCATGTTTCCGTAGAGTGGGATCGTCTAAAACCTGACTGAAGTTCGAATAATATTGTTAAAAATGCATTAATCTGCTCGTGAATAATATTTTCCATGGCCTTGGATAGAACACTTAAAACTGAAATTGGTCTGTAGTTACCCTTTTCAGATGTTTTTCCCTTCTTATGGAGGGGGATGACTCTAGTACTTTTAAAATCAGAAGGTACCTTGCCGCGTTCTATGGAGAGATTAATGATATGAGTTACCACAGGTGAAATGCACTCAGCTGCATCCCTTAAGAACCTGGCCGGTATATTATCGAGACCTGTGGCTTTGTTGTCTTTTAATTCATTTAGCCCCTTGAGAACAGTACTCTCCATTACTAGGGGTGGGAATCACCAGTTTCATCATGATACGATACGATATCGATTCTTTGGACAACGATACGATATTTGCCGATATCACAAAGTCTCTCACGATACAATACGATTAGATTAGATTCAGGTGCCTGCAATCGATATGAGATGATATCATATGCCCATTTAACACAATCAGTAACATTTAGATCAACTAAAAAAAGGTAACGAAAATATCATTTGACATTTGTATTTTTGAGCTCTTCCAGACATTTAAAGGAAAATCAATCTATTGTTTTTAATACAAATAGACCTCCTGTTCACTGTAAAGTGCCACGTTTTGATATATTGAGCTTTAAACTTTAAGCTCCATTTTTTGGAACTCAAAACTCACAACCTAAAACCCCTCCCTACCTCCCTCTCCCAAACCGTTCCTACAACAATTTGTTGATGTTGCATGATCATGAATAGGCCTACATTTATTATGTATTATATTGTTTACGTTTAAATAACATTTAAACATCAAACTCCTCTGACCTCATCTGGTCTTTCCAAAGACGCGCGCACACACACACACAGAAAGGGAGAATGCTATGCTGTAACGTCTACACACACGGAGCTACTGCTGTTGTTCTTGGGCGGATATGAGACTCGCCACAGGATTTTCAAAATAAGAGTATCGATATGAATCGATCTTATTACATTGCATCGATCCGATTCGATCGTTGATAATTACATCGATGTATCGATCTGGATCGATGTATCGTCCCAGCCCTATCCATTACCCTGCTAAAATGAAAGGAGTTGGCTTGAAGCCCTTGTTGACGATAAAAACTCTGAACATGTGATGCACCATATGTGCCAGAGTGGCAAGGGAGCTCTTTAACCAGGTTGCTTGCCACAGAAGCATTCTGCCACTTCCACCTTATCAGATATGGTAGAACCTTTTATATCCAGGCTAAAGCTGCTGGGTTTTGTTTAAATTTTTTTGCTATAACCCAACTCTTTCAGGGATTTCCACAGCTTGCGTGAATCATTTTTATGTTCTACTAGCTTTTCACACATAAAGGATTTCTTAGCAAGTTTTATTGTCCTGTTCACTTCATTTCAATTTTTTTAAACTCATTAAAAGTTGTCTCATCCCTAGTTTTCTTAAAATTAAAACTTAAATTCCTTAACTTAATCAACTTTAAAATCTCATCAGTTACCCATGGCTCTGTATGTTGTTTGATTCTAATTATCTTAAATAGGGCCAAACTATCTACTATTTAAAAAAAAAGCTGATTTGAAGTTGACCCATGCCTTGTCGACATCAACACAATTCAGAACATTAGACCAATCTACTTTGGTCATATTCTCAATGAGAGAGTATTTACTATACTTTTTCAGCTATCTAATTTTGACTGAGTTATGGCAATTAAAAACATTTTTCTGTATCTTTCTGGTGGCGAAAATCATAGAGTGGTCACTGAGGCTATAATCAACCACGCCACTGTTGATAATCCTACTCCTGTCGGACACCAGAATAAGGTCTATAATAGTTTGGGTTGTGGTTGTGACTCTCGTGGGATCTCTTATTATCTGAAGATCAAACATTCTGCAGAAATTAACAAAGGCTTTAAAGATTGCAGTGTCTTTCTTGATAATGTCCGTGTTCAGATCTCCTAGAATGATAACCTCTGCCTTAGAAAAACCTTCACCGTTTGAACATACCTCTTCTAGTAGCTCATAAAAATGGTTTTGGTTGGGTGGACGATAACACGCTCCCAATAAAATAGGCTTACTCCTAGGAAGAGTAATATCCAACCACACCGCCTCAATCAACTCATTATTTAGGTCCGTTCTTACATTAAAAACCAAATCTGCCTTAACATAAACACAGACCTGGCTCACACCTGCACAGTCAGACAGGCCTCCATGCTGGCTCAGACCTGCACAGTCAGACAGGCCTCCATGTTGGCTCAGACCTGCACAGTCAGACAGGCCTCCATGCTGGCTCAGACCTGCACAGTCAGACAGGCCTCCATGCTGGCTCAGACCTGCACAGTCAGACAGGCCTCCATGTTGGCTCAGACCTGCACAGTCAGACAGGCCTCCATGCTGGCTCAGACCTGCACAGTCAGACAGGCCTCCATGCTGGCTCAGACCTGGACCATGTTCACCATGTTTGCGGACCCATCGTATATATTCTATATTATAGCTCTGGAGACAATAGTATGGCTCATTTGACAGACACATAGTCCAACACTGACAAACCAGTTCATTTCTACATACTTTTGTTTGTGCGCTATTCCACGCTAAACATCGTCCCTTTTCAAAATAATCCAGTATTTTTTTCTAGATCGTGAGATATGACATGTTAGATGCATATGCGCTAATCGTTCGGGTTGCTCGCCTGAAACCTATATTATTTCCAAATCAAAAAGGTATATATACTATATATAGATGTTTCTTCACAAAGTCATCAAGGGGGGGGGGGGGGGGGGGTCATTTTACGAAGTGCGATAGTCACCAAAAACCTGTTACAAATGTAGCTTTCAAATCCACCCTTCTTTGTGACATCAAGGAGTACCCAGGAGTAGTACTATGCAGAGGGAGTTTCACGTGAGTGAGACTTCACGTTTGTTCTCGTCAGTTTGAATGGAAGACACGTTGTACATTAGCAGGACGGTAAGAAGCATTTTGTATGAAAGTATTCTGTACTTCTGTATGACAACTATTAAAGAAACTTGAAACTTGATTAGCAGAGCCAAGGGATTATTTTGTGCTGCCCCACGCTTTTTAAGGTATGAGCAGGCTAAACACCTTTTTTGTTGGTAAATCTATTCCATAATTTCCGACCTACAAATGATTGTCCTATATTTTGTGTAGACGTACTTGATATGGTTGGACCTAAGTGCAGATATCTGGACTGGCTGTGACTTCCGGTATGAGAGCAGACGGGTAACACACGTGCGATAGAGCTCCTGGTCAAATGAGCGAAAAAACGGATAAAAAAAAGACCCGAAAAGTAATTAAAAATGAAAATGCACACGAGAAGTAAGGAAGAGACAACGATTGTGAAGGAAATAGAAATGGAGAACATACGAGAAGGAGAGAATCTGAAGAAACAGAGTTCCCGAAGCGAAGCCGAGAAAAGACAGGCGGAAGAAGGGGGAGGTACCGCTGAGGCAGACACAGGAATGCCAGGATGGGCCGTGGTCATGCAGGCCGGGATACTGGAGAACATAACAGCGGCGATAAAACTGAACACGGACACGATAAGGAATGATATTGGGAAGCTACGGGAGGAATTGAGGAAGGAACAGGAGGACTTCAGAGGTGAAATGAATACAGAACTCAAAAGGGTGGAGGAGAAGATGGCGGAACAGGACAGAAACGTGACCGAGTTACAGACTAGGACGGCACACGCGGAGGAATGGAACACGGAGATACACGAGGTATTAACATGTGTGATTCAGAAACAAGAACAGATGGAGACAAAGATGTCAGACATGGAGGGGAGGTCACGGAGAAATAACATCAGAATATGGGGACTGAAAGAAGGAGTCGAAGGGGAATCGGTGACCCTATATGTGGAAAAGCTTATCAAAGAACAACTGAAGGAAACGGGACTGGAAAAAATGGAGATACAGAGGGCCCACAGGGCGTTGGCTCCGAGACCACAACCGGACAGACCTCCGAGGGCGGTGATTATTAACTTTCTGAGATTCGAGGTTAAGGAATTGGTACTCAGAACCGCGTGGACCAAGAAGATTGAAATTGAAGGGAAAAGACTATCATTTGATCACGATTACTCGACAGCGGTAGCGATAACACGCAGGTCCTACGCGGGACTGAAGAAAACTCTGAAAGAAAACGGAATGAGATTCCAGTCACCCATGACCTCGCTAAGGATTCACTGGGAGGAAGGGGCGGCGACGTACGCGACGGCACGAGAAGCGGAGCGAGAGATGAGACGACGAGGGATGCGGATGACGGAGGACGGAGAAGGAAGGAGGCGGGAGGACCAGACGCGGAGCTTGCAGCAGAGATTGGAGGGAGCCCGCAGGTGGATCAGAGTGGGAGACCGAAACAGGAGAGAGGAGAAGGCCGAGGTGAAACGTGACGGAGCGAGGACGGAGACGGATGAGGAGGCCAGAGACGGAGAGGAGGCGAGAGGAGGCGAACGGATGAGTACACGCACAAGAGATTGAAAAAAACTATTCAAATAGAGACAAAGTATAGAAACTGAAATAACATATGCATAAGCACACATTCCCAGGTAGAGGCAGGATATAGAAATGAACGTAACGTATACATGGACACATAATACACAAGCTGATGGAGGAAATAAATGGAAATATAACTAGGTTTGATAGGCAAGACACAGAACATACTGAAACAGATACATAGACACACGCTGTGAGTAACACAGTTGGGAGGGATTAAGGGGATAAATGGACATCACATAGAAAATAGAGGAGAGGAAAAGAAAGTAAAAAGGGATACACGGGAGACACCGCACACGGATATGGGAGGAAGGAGGGACAATGAAACATATGAGTCACATTGAGAGGGACCAAGAAAAGAGGGTCTTTGATCAAAAGGAAGGACAGAGCGCTTTTGACCAGGAGCTCGAAAGCAAAAAAAAAACAGTAAGAAAGCTGGACAAATATGACGAGCGATTGGGGGCAAGGGTTTCAAACCCCCAAGCCGTCAGGAGGGGGCCCCTCGCTAGGAGGGCAATTACCCCTCACCCACCAGCAGGGGACAGGGGGGGACACAGGGACCCCCGAACGCCTTGGGAGCACTTTATGTAAAGTTTATGTTTTTTATTTATGTTAATCATTATATGTATTCGGTGAAGAGAGCGGAGGCTCCAACCGGAGGGAGGAATGAGTGTGACATGGGGGAGGACTGACAGACGAAAGAAGAAGAAAGATGACAAGGGTTAAAGGTATAAAAATGATGTCGTTAAACGTTAATGGAATGAATAATGCGATAAAAAGGGGCAAAGTGATGTTGAAATGTAAAAAAAGTGAGATGGAAGTGATTTTTCTGCAGGAGACACATTTGGTAGCACAGGGTCATGAGAAACTGAAGAGATTTGGATATGAAAATGCATACTATAGTTCCTTTGAACAAAACCCGAGGAGAGGAGTAATCACGTTAATCAAAAACACAGTCAAATTTGAATTGATCAAGGAAGTAAGAGACAAGGAGGGAAGGTTTGTTCTGGTGAAGGGGAAAATAGAGGGCCAAATGGTTACGTTAGTAAATGTTTATGCACCCCCAGAGAGTGAGAGGGATTTATATGAGACCATTTTTGATATGATAGTGATGGAACTAGAAGGGATATTGATATGTACGGGAGATTTTAACGTAGTACTGAATCACGACCTAGACACCACGAGTACTAGAAAAGGACGGGCACCCATCAGTAGATATGTGAATATTCAGATGACGGAAATGGGAATTACAGACGTTTGGAGGGGGATGCACGCCATGGACAGGGAATACACACATTACTCGCACCCACACGTGACATATGCGAGAATAGACTACTTTTTGATGACGACGGGGGACAGTTACAGGGCACGGGAGAGCAGTATAGGAGTGGCGGACATATCGGATCACAGTGCCATATATCTGACAGTAGATCTAGAAGGGAGACGGAGGAACACGACTTGGAGACTAAATGTAGGAATATTAAATAACAAGGGGGTGGTGAGTCAGATCAAGGAGGAGATAGCCAGATATAAGGAAGAAAATGACAACGGGGCGGTAGACCCGAACATTCTATGGGACACACTGAAGGTAGTGATAAGGGGGAAATTGATGGAAAAAACAGCAATGCTGAAGAAGGCCAGAACGGAGACATATCACAATCTGATAGGGAAGCTGAAGAAGCTAGAGGGGAGACACCAGATATCAAAAGAACAGGAAACGCTCGGAGAAATCAAAGAAGTAAAGGCCAGGATAAATAGGGAATTATTGACAGAAATAGAAAAGAAAGCGAGGTTCATGAAACAAACGTACTATGAAGGGGGACCAAAAGCGACCAGACTGTTGGCTAGGAGAATTAGAACGCAACAGAAGTTGAACACGATACACACAATAAGGGATACAAAGACTAATGAAATATTGAGGGACCCAGCTGAAATAGAGAGGACATTTAGAGAATACTATGAGAAATTATACACACAGCCAAAAGCAGCAGGAAATAGAAACATATCTGGAGAAGCTAGAGTTACCATCGATAGGGAAAGAACAGAATGAAGAATTAAATAAAATAATTACGGAACAAGAACTGGAAGAGGCAATTAGTAGAGCTAAAAACAACAAGTCTCCGGGGAGCGACGGATTCCCATCGGAATTCTACAAGACATTTAGAACTGAATTAGCACCCATGTTAGGGGCGGCGTTCAGACACACGATGGAAGAGGGGAAAATGCCCCCCTCGTGGAAGGAAGCCATAATCACCACGATACCGAAGGAAGGGAAGGATAGGGAATTATGTAGTAGTTTCAGACCTGTGTCCATACTTAACGTAGATTACAAGATGTATACATCGATAATATCAAAAAGATTTGAGACGTTTATGCCAGACATTATAGATGAAGATCAAACTGGATTTATTAAAGGGAGACAGACACAGGACAACGTGAGAAAGACATTACACATAGTAGAGGAGATACAAAAACAAGGGGGTAGCGCGGTACTGATTAGCCTAGATGCAGAAAAAGCGTTCGATAGTGTGAGCTGGACATTTTTATATAAAACATTGATGAGGTTCGGACTGAACGGGAGGGCGATGAAGATGATCAAGGCGCTATATCAAGAACCGACAGCGAGGGTTAAGGTGAATGGCAGCTTGACGGATAGAATCAGATTAGAGAGGGCTACCAGACAGGGATGTTGTCTCTCACCGACGCTCTTCGCCGTTTTCATAGAACCACTGGCACAACTGATCAGACAGACCGAGGACATCAAGGGAGTAAGGATAAAGGGAACGGAATATAAACTAGGCCTATTTGCAGACGACGTGATAGTATACATGAGGCAACCAGAAAAGAGCTTCCCGGCACTGATGGATCTACTGAAGGAATATGGCCACTACTCAGGATACAAACTAAACGTGACAAAGACACAGACCTTAGCATGGAACTATACTCCAACGACGGAAATTAGAGAACAGTACGGGATAAGATGGGACATGGACAAGATTAAATACTTAGGGGTGAACATCACGAGAGGGGTGGAGAAACTGTTTGAGGCGAATTATACACAGATAAATCAGAACATCAAGAGAGACTTAGAGAGATGGACAGTAATGCCCTTGGACTTCAATTCAAGAATAGAGGTCATTAAAATGAACATACTATCAAGGTTACTGTACCTATTCCAGTCACTACCGATACAAATACCACAGAATCAATTCAGGGAGTGGGACAGACTGATATCGAGGTTCATATGGGCGGGGAGAAGACCACGGGTCAGATATAAAACACTACAACTACCAAAGGAAGAGGGAGGGATGGCAGTACCCAGCCTACAAGATTATTACTATGCAGCACAACTGAGAGCAGTGACGTGCTGGTGTAATGACAGATATGAGGCAAGATGGAAAGACATTGAAAAAGAAGGGGAGGGATACAAGGTACAAGCTCTGGTGGGAGATAGGGAACAATTTAAAGAAAAAGAGGGACTATTAGATCCAATCACCAAATGCACCTTGACCATATGGAACAGAGTAGTAAAAACACACAAATTGGAGAAGCAGTCAGGGGTCCTGAGATGGGTAGCACATGACAAGAGATTCAAACCAGGGAGGTTAGACCATGGATTCAGAAGGTGGGAGAGGGGGGGGGGCAACAGCGATATGCAAAATGATAGAGAAGGGAGAAATGCAGACACTACAAAAATTAAAGGAGAAATTTGGACTAGAAAACAGGGACCACTTCAGATATCTACAGGTTAGAGACTACTACAACAAAGAAATAAGGGGGGCCAAAGACGAGGAACAGAATGGAATAATAAAGATGATAGTATGGGCATACGAAGGGGGGCAAGGAAGAGTAATATCAGCAATATACCGGGCTATAATGACCAGCAAGGGACACACGACCGATTATATAAGGGAGAAATGGGAGAGAGAACTAGAGATAGGAATAACAGGGAAGGAATGGGGGAACATATGCGAGGTACAACATTCAACAACAGGATCGAGAATATGGAAAGAATTTGGATGGAAAAACATAATCAGATTCTTTATAACCCCAGAGCTGAAGGGAAAATATGCACCAACACAAAAAGCATGCTGGAGGATGTGTGGGAAGGAGGGGGCAAATCACACGCACATATTCTGGGGATGTCAGAAGCTGAAGGGGTATTGGGAGGAGATAGGGGAAGCAATGATCAGAATATTAGGATACGGGCTACCACAAACAGGACTGGTGCTTTACTTAGGAGACCTGACACACGAGGGAATACAAGGGGGGGACAAATATTTAATAAAGATAATGTTGATAGCGGCCAGAAAAGCAATAACGAGACTGTGGTACAAGGAAGACCCACCGACAATAGCAAAATGGGTAGGAATAGTGGAAGAAATACAGGATATGGAAAGGATAACACACATGCTGAGGTTACAGGAAGAGAAATTTGGGGAAAGATGGGGAAAGTGGGAGGATTATAAAAGGAACGAGAACGACATCACAGAGGAAGAACCAAATGCAACACAAGAAGGCGAAGGGTAAAGGAGGAAAGATGTTCAAGGAGGGTCTATGAACCCATGTCACACACCTGTGCTTTAGTTAGTATTTTCTATTTTGTTTTTGGGATATTACAATTGCTGAATGCTTTTATACCTTATTATTTAGGTCTGTTTAACGGTGTGATATTAAATATTCAGGGATGAGGTGGTTTGTGTATGGGTGAACCAAAAGGCAAAGTGAAAGTTAATAAACAAGAGAAAAAAAAAGAAAGGACGAAGGATAAGGGAAGAAAGAAGCTCAAGGAGGGTCTCTGGACCCAGATCACACATACAAGCCTTAGTCAGCATTTATCATCTTTGAGTAGGAATCACCTGTTTATACCTGTTTAAGGGAGATACACAATCAGCCTTTGTATCAAATACCTAGAAAACAACAGTAGGGGAACCAGACAACTAACCATGATACCCATGTAAATATTTATGTGCACTGTTTTTTCTTTTTGTTTTTATTGTGATGCTAGTTTCTTTATTTTTTATTATTTATTTTTTGTAAGTGCTGTCTGTCTAAAAACTGTTAATAAAAATTTTAAGTTTAAAAAAAAAAAAAAATGCAGATATCTGTGTGAGTGTGTCTCTGGGAAGGTTACCTGAGGTTAGAGTTCTGGCTCTCGATAGCCACACGGGAGCCGTTTGGACTGGGGCTGGGGCTGGGGCTGAGAGAGAGAGAGACAGAGACAGAGAGAGAGAGAGAGAGAGAGAGAGAGAGAGAGAGAGAGAGAGAGAGAGAGAGAGAGAGAGAGAGAGAGAGAGAGAGAGAGAGAGAGAGAGAGAGAGAGAGAGAAGAGAGAGAGAGAGAGAGAGAGAGAGAGAGAGAGAGAGAGAGAGAGAGGAGAGAGAGAGAGAGAGAGAGAGAGAGAGAGAGAGAGAGAGAGAGAGAGAGAGAGGAGAGAGAGAGAGAGAGAGAGAGAGAGAGAGAGAGAGAAAGAGAGAGAAAGAGAGAGACGAAAGAAGGGGGATATACAGATTACAGAAGGAAGGACAACACAAACAAACAAAATTGGAAAGGGAGGGAGGGGAGAAAAATGACTAATGAGAGGTTACAAAAACTATTATTTGTTATTTGCATTTTTGTCCCCAAATGAGGCGATTGGTTGACCCTAAACCCAACAGGCTGATGCTCATACAGCACAGGGGAACGTGACCAGATGTAGGACTATGTGTTTAGGTGGCGAGGTAACCGTGACCAGATGTAGGACTATGTGTTTAGGTGGCGAGGTAACGTGACCAGATGTAGGACTATGTGTTTAGGTGGCGAGGTAACGTGACCAGATGTAGGACTATGTGTTTAGGTGGCGAGGTAACGTGACCAGATGTAGGACCATGTGTTTAGGTGGCGAGGTAACGTGACCAGATGTAGGACTATGTGTTTAGGTGGCGAGGGTACCGTGACCAGATGTAGGACTATGTGTTTAGGTGGCGAGGTACCGTGACCAGATGTAGGACTATGTGTTTAGGTGGCGAGGTAACGTGACCAGATGTAGGACTATGTGTTTAGGTGGCGAGGTAACGTGACCAGATGTAGGACTATGTGTTTAGGTGCGAGGTAACGTGACCAGATGTAGGACTATGTGTTTAGGTGGCGAGGTCTCACTTGAGGACCAGGTGGAGGTTGGCGGAGAGCCGCGGGTCGGTGAACTGCGTGGTCCGGTGGTTGTGGTCGACAAAGTAGACGCGGCCGGTGGCCGTGTTCCTGATCTCCCAGCCGGGCGGCAGAGGACCCAGCTCCTCACAGTTCACGTTGCTCAGGTCCCTGGAAACAGAGGAATTCACTTCATTCATTTATTTAATACTATTCATCTACTTACACTGCTCCCTGTGGGGAGACGATGGTATTACAGATTTACAGGGCAGCTCTACCCCACAGGGCAGCTCTACCCCACAGGGCAGCTCTACCCCACAGTGCAGCTCTACCCCACAGTGCAGCTCTACCCCACAGTGCAGCTCTACCCCACGGTGCAGCTCTACCCCACAGTGCAGCTCTACCCCACAGTGCAGCTCTACCCCACAGTGCAGCTCTACCCCACGGTGCAGCTCTACCCCACAGTGCAGCTCTACCCCACAGTGCAGCTCTACCCCACAGTTGCAGCTCTACCCCACAGTGCAGCTCTACCCCACAGGCAGCTCTACCCCACAGGGCAGCTCTACCCCACGGTGCAGCTCTACCCACAGTGCAGCTCTACCCCACAGTGCAGCTCTACCCCACAGGGCAGCTCTACCCCACAGTGCAGCTCTACCCCACGGTGCAGCTCTACCCCACAGTGCAGCTCTACCCACAGTGCAGCTCTACCCCACAGGGCAGCTCTACCCCACAGTGCAGCTCTACCCCACAGGGCAGCTCTACCCCACAGTGCAGCTCAACCCCACAGGGCAGCTCTACCCCACAGTGCAGCTCTACCCCACAGTGCAGCTCTACCCACAGTGCAGCTCTACCCCACAGTGCAGCTCTACCCCACAGGGCAGCTCTACCCCACGGTGCAGCTCTACCCCACGGTGCAGCTCTACCCCACGGTGCAGCTCTACCCCACAGTGCAGCTCTACCCCACAGTGCAGCTCTACCCCACAGTGCAGCTCTACCCACAGTGCAGCTCTACCCCACAGCTCTACCCCACAGCTCTACCCCACAGGGCAGCTCTACCCCACAGCTCTACCCCACAGCTCTACCCCACAGTGCAGCTCTACCCACAGCTCTACCCCACAGGGCAGCTCTACCCCACAGCTCTACCCCACAGGGCAGCTTCTACCCCACAGTGCAGCTCTACCCCACAGTGCAGCTCTACCCCACAGGGCAGCTCTACCCCACAGGGCAGCTCTACCCCACAGTGCAGCTCTACCCCACGGTGCAGCTCTACCCCACAGCTCTACCCACAGTGCAGCTCTACCCCACAGGGCAGCTCTACCCACAGTGCAGCTCTACCCCACAGTGCAGCTCTACCCCACAGCTCTACCCCACAGTGCAGCTCTACCCCACAGGGCAGCTCTACCCCACAGTGCAGCTCTACCCCACAGTGCAGCTCTACCCCACAGTGCAGCTCTACCCCACAGTGCAGCTCTACCCCACAGCTCTACCCCACAGGGCAGCTCTACCCCACAGCCTCTACCCCACAGTGCCAGCTCTACCCACAGGGCAGCTCTACCCCACAGTGCAGCTCTACCCCACAGTGCAGCTCTACCCCACAGGGCAGCTCTACCCCACAGTGCAGCTCTACCCCACAGTGCAGCTCTACCCCACAGCTCTACCCCACAGCTCTACCCCACAGGGCAGCTCTACCCCACAGCTCTACCCACAGGGCAGCTCTACCCCACAGTGCAGCTCTACCCCACGGTGCAGCGATGGGAACAGCTAGGGTGGTCGTCAAGCTGGACCGCGTACTCAAATGATTACTCAAGTCCAAATTGTCAACCAGGTATGCAATCACCAATGCACCACTGGTCCCTACATACCAAGAACATGCAAATGGACCTTGTAGAAGTGGAGCAATCTTCAATTTACTTAGGCATGTATTTTTAGGCAGATTTTCAGAAAATAGGGCTCGGGTTTAAGAGGTTAAACCAGTTTATTAGAGTTCATATACCTTCTCTTAACTCATTGACCGCCAGGGATTGGCTGTATCCTGTGGTAGCTACTGCCACGCTGTAAACGATGGGAGTTAGTCACCTTGTTGTAGAGCTAAATCTGTATTCTATATTATAGCCATGGATACAATAATATAGTCATTTGACATTGAGTTTTCTTCCGGTCAAGATGCAAGAAAGAGATAATTTTTGCATCCATACGTTCCCGTGTTATACCGTGGTGAATATAAGTATGGTTATAGAGCAGTCTAGGGTAATTCATGAAATGCTTAGTTATGGCAGTATACGTCGATTCCACTATACACTTTGCCATGTCTTGCCTGTACACGCTACTATCCCAAAATCAAATCTAGATCACAGCTGTTATGTTCCATCATGAATGCATGAAAGGGGGGGGGGGGGGCGTTTCTGATTATTTGATTGTCACTAACGGCATTCGCATTGAACACTAAAAACGGTTTATCAGCCCGATCGCTATGAAAAGCATTGCAGGATCAAGCTAGAATTGACGTCAAATCGCCCTTACCTGTGGCCGGGAGTTAATCCAAAAATAATATTCCAATTGTTTGATCGCCATCTGGTATATTCAATGTCCATTTGCTCGATGCATAATCCACCATAACATATGGATCGGGCATATTTGACGGGCTTCAATGTAACCGGCAGAACCGTTCGTCTTGCCCGACAAGGAAAAATGTAACCCGAAACCCTTGGCCATCCCACAGCCCAGGATACAATTTTAGAAAGGGTGCCCGATACCGCCGTCTAGCGTGAAGCGGCCGGTATTGCACCTAGGCATTCTCAATGCGATTCCCAATGTTAACCCCTCAGTGGGCCTGTAATGAATAGAAATATCGAATAAAAGAAATTACGATCAAATAACGAGTACCGTACTTTTTCGGACTATAAGCCCGCAGCTTTTCCCCCCATTTTTCGACCCTGCGGCTTATATAACGGTGCGGCTTATATGTGGACAAAACCCGAAAATCAAAATATTGCTTTTTATATTCTCTGTAGAGGTGGGAACTTAAAGCTCAATATAAGAACGGCCATGCACCACCACCACAGAATCGAGAGAGCAATCAATCTGTCAATCCTTTCTGTGTCCGGGCCGGGTGAGGTTGTCCTGTGTTGAGTCAAATTAAGCCGCAGGCTCCACTCCTTACATATGGTAATTAAAACATTAAAACACATGCGGCTTATAGTCCAGTGCGGCTTATATATGTACACATCATTCAATTTAGCTGCTGCGGCTTATAGTCAGGTGCGGCTTATAGTGTGAAAAGTACGGTATACTCATTGTTGGCGTTCAACGATTGGTGGCCAATAACGAGTATAATCAGTGTCAGTGAATGAGTTAAAGGAACCACCCCCAACTTTTTGGGAAATTAGCTTATTTGCCATCTACCCTGGAGTTAGACAAGCAGATGCATGTACATACCCTTTTCTTCTCTGTTCATGCATTAGCTTAGGGAACAGCCCCGCACCGTTAGCCTAGCTTAGCGTCATTCACTGGAAGTAGGTGTGCCAGTGTAGTAGTGTTGTAAAAAATATAAATGTTTCGATACATATCGATTCTGAATATTTAAAACAGTTTCAATATTAATTTCCTGCAATATCGATACTTTCTGCACTATCGATTTTCAAAACCTTTTTTT
>NC_140171.1:160121262-160136535 GCF_963971535.1 Notolepis coatsorum | reverse complement strand
AACGAGATCTCACACACCAACAGGACTCGAGCACTGAGGTCACACACACTGACCAAGATTCAATACCACATATACATATTATTTGATAGTGAATGGATGTTATGATTCGAGACACACTGCAGATAACACACAGACCACTGGGAATACAGACAAGGTAAACACATTAGTTGGGAAAATTGGCACTTGATTCGGGACATATAATATAAATAACACGTACTAGACAAAACTGTAGACACTAACACACATGACGCACAACTAAGACGACGGGGAACATGGGGAAAGCATTCGGAGACCTGACCGGGAGCTCTGGAACTGTACTATCATATGAAAGATAAAAATTCAAAGAAAATGTTGGACAATAATAGGGACATTGGAGAATCTTCATTGGGGAATCTCCGTCGTTATAGGAGGGGCCCTCTCCAGGAGAGCCTTACCCCTCCAGCCCGCCAACGGGGGTTAAATGGGGTTAAAAAGAATTACCTGGGAAGTGCCAATTGTTATGTTAGAATAGCAGTTGCTTTGAATGTGCACATGGACAATTGTGAAGGACAAGAATTCAAAATGTTGGACATGAAGAGAGGCTTGGAGAATCTCCTTTGGGGGATATCTCCGTCTCTATGGGGGGGGGGGCTTCTTCAACAGGAGAGCTGATTCTCCTCCAAACCGCCAACGGGGAAAAGAGTGCTAAACATATGGCTTATTTTATAATTTTTTCTTATTGTATTGTCAGTGCTATTTTTTCATAAATGTATATAGTGATATATCGGCGGATCGACCCGGGAGAGGGGGGGCCTTGCGTGTTGCGGTCGGGTGGGGTCTGTGTGGTGTGGGGTCTGATGTGCGTGTGGGGTCGATGTGCGGAGGGGGGGGGGGGGGGGTTATCTGTGACATGGGAGGGTAACGGGCTTGGCCCCCTGCACTCTCCTCTACAATCAATTCAAGGGACCCGTGTTGCAGGTGCCCGGCTCCGTGTATAGTGGTCCTGGGATATGGGGGAGTCCTACTAGTGGGCCTGGGATATGGGGGTGCTCTGATTCTTGGGGAGGCCTATTGGGGGGGTCAGAGCGGATGCGCTTTGCCCAGGGGGGCCTTGTGTGTTGTGGGATCGGTGTGCGTGGGGGGGGGCTCTTGGGGACATGGGAGGTAACGGGCTGGGCTCGGTGGGGGGGGGGGGGGGGGGGGGGGGGGAGTCCCCTATCCTCTCCTCTATTGAGCCTGGCCCACACAATTCAAGGAACCCGTGTCGCTGGGGGCTCGGCTCCGCACGTAGCGGACCTGGGATATAGGAGAGTCCCAAACGGGCTTAGCTCAGGAAGGGGGGGGGGACCATCGTTTTGACCCGGAGAGTGGGGTCTTATTTCTTTATTATTTCTGTTATTTGAATGTATTGTCTGATGTATTGTCTGATGTTTGTAAACTAAAACTGCAAATACAAATTTGAGTTTAAAAAAAATCATATCAATATCATTTGGTCTGTTTCAAACGGTAATCCATTTGTGTTCACATTCAAATCAAATTTGTGGTGCCGTCACAGTCATATATAAGTTAACCCTTTCACTACCACACGACAGCCGGTTAACCCTTTCACTGCCACACGGCAGAAGGTTAACCCTTTACTATCACACAACCGATGGTCATTAGCTCCGCATCCTCTGTGTGTCTCTGTGTGTCTCTGTACCTGACATGTGTGTCTCTGTGTGTCTCTGTGTGTGTCTCTGTGTGTCTCTGTGTGTCTCTGTGTGTCTCTGTGTGTCTCCTGTGTGTCTCTGTGTGTCTTCTGTGTGTCCCTGTGTGTCTCAGTGTGTTTCTGTGTGTCTCTGTGTGTCTCTGTGTCTCTGTGTGTCTCTGTGTGTCTCCTGTGTGTCGCTGTGTGTGTCTCTGTGTGTCTGTGTGTCTCCTGTGTGTCTCCTGTGTGTCTCTGTGTGTCTCTGTGTGTCTCCTGTGTGTCTCTGTGTCTCTGTGTGTCTCTGTGTGTCTCTGTGTGTCTCTGTGTGTCTCTGTGTGTCTCCTGTGTGTCTCTGTGTGTCTCTGTGTGTCTCCTGTGTGTCTCTGTGTGTCTCTGTGTGTCTCTGTGTGTCTCTGTGTGTCTCTGTGTGTCTCTGTGTGTCTCAGTGTGTCTCCTGTGTGTCTCTGTGTGTCTCTGTGTCTCTGTGTGTCTCTGTGTGTCTCAGTGTGTCTCTGTGTGTCTCTGTGTGTCCCTGTGTGTCTCAGTGTGTCTCTCTGTGTCTCTGTGTGTCCCTGTGTGTCTCAGTGTGTCTCTCTGTGTCTCAGTGTGTCTCTGTGTGTCTCTGTGTGTCTCTGTGTGTCTCTGTGTGTCTCTCTGTGTCTCTGTGTGTCTATGTGTGTCTCTGTGTGTCTCTGTGTCTCTCTGTGTCTCTCTGTGTGTCTCTGTGTCTCAGTGTGTCTCTGTGTGTCTCTCTGTGTCTCCTGTGTGTCTCTGTGTGTCTCTGTATGTCTGTGTGTGTCTCTGTGTCCCCTGTGTGTCTCTGTGTGTCTCCGTGTGTCTCTGTGTGTCTCTGTGTGTCTCTGTGTGTCTCTGTGTGTCTCTGTGTCCCCTGTGTGTCTCTGTGTGTCTCCGTGTGTCTCCGTGTGTCTCTGTGTGTCTCTGTGTGTCTCTGTGTGTCTCTGTGTGTCTCTGTGTCCCCTGTGTGTCTCTGTGTGTCTCTGTGTCCCCTGTGTGTCTCTGTGTGTCTCTGTGTGTGTCTCTGTGTGTCTCTGTGTGTCTCTGTGTGTCTCTGTGTGTCTCTGTGTGTCCTCTGTGTGTCTCTGTGTGTCTCTGTGTGTCTCTGTGTGTCTCTGTGTGTCTCCTGTGTGTCTCTGTGTCTCTGTGTGTCTCTGTGTGTCCTCTGTGTGTCTCTGTGTGTCTCTGTGTGTCTCTGTGTGTCTCCTGTGTGTCTCTGTGTGTCTCTGTGTGTCTCTGTGTGTCTCTGTGTGTCTCTGTGTGTCTCCTGTGTGTCTCCTGTGTGTCTCTGTGTGTCTCTGTGTGTCTCCTGTGTGTCTCCTGTGTGTCTCTGTGTGTCTCTGTGTGTCTCCTGTGTGTCTCTGTGTGTCTCCTGTGTGTCTCTGTGTGTCTCTGTGTCCCCTGTGTGTCCTCTGTGTCTCTGTGTGTCTCCTGTGTGTCTCTGTGTGTCTCTGTGTGTCTCCTGTGTGTCTCTGTGTGTCTCTGTGTGTCTCTGTGTGTCTCTGTGTGTCTCTGTGTGTCTCCTGTGTGTCTCTGTGTGTCTCTGTGTGTCTCTGTGTCCCCTGTGTGTCTCTGTGTGTCTCCTGTGTGTCTCTGTGTGTCTCTGTGTGTCTCTGTGTGTCTCCTGTGTGTCTCTGTGTGTCTCTGTGTGTCTCTGTGTGTCTCTGTGTCTCTGTGTGTCTCTGTGTGTCCTCTGTGTGTCTCTGTGTGTCTCTGTGTGTCTCTGTGTGTCCTCTGTGTGTCTCTGTGTGTCTCTCTGTGTCTCTGTGTGTCTCCTGTGTGTCTCTGTGTGTCTCCTGTGTGTCTCTGTGTGTCTCTGTGTCTCTGTGTGTCTCTGTGTCTCTGTGTCTCCTGTGTGTATCTGTGTGTCTCTGTGTGTCTCTGTGTGTCTCTGTGTGTCTCTGTGTCCCCTGTGTGTCTCTGTGTCTCTGTGTCTCTGTGTGTCTCTGTGTCTCTGTGTGTCTCTGTGTGTCTCTGTGTGTCTCTGTGTGTCTCCTGTGTGTCTCTGTGTCTCTGTGTCTCTGTGTGTCTCTGTGTGTCTCTGTGTGTCTCTGTGTGTCCTCTGTGTGTCTCTGTGTGTCTCTGTATGTCCCCTGTGTGTCCCCTGTGTGTCCCCTCTGTGTGTCTGTGTCTCCTGTGTCTCTGTGTGTCTCCTGTATCAGTGGGGTGTATCTCACCGTAGCCCTCCGGCAGGTCGGGGGGGGTGTGCAGGTGCGTGCGGCTCATGTAGTTGCGATGCCGCTGTGAGCGGACTCTCCTCTCCGGTACCCGTGGCTCCCCCGGGGGCATGCTGGCCACCGCCCCGTTCACCGGGGTCATCACCGGAGTGTTCTCGTCCACCACGCAGCTCAGCGGACGTCCTGACGGGCTGGAGTACTCCGACGCTGGCCTTAGGGGGCGATAAAGAGAACGTGAGTGTGTGTTATATCATGTGTTGGAGGTTGAAGATGGTGTTTGAGAGAGAGACACACACTTAAAGATCTATATCTCAGCTAGGGTTGGGTACTGTTCACATTTGAACAGATACCGGTACCTGTGAATCGATACCGGTACCCAACGGTACCTTTTTTCGGTACTTTAGTCTCTAAAAATGTTATCTACCTACCTCAGTTGTAAAAACATTTGTCCAAACTTCAAATAATTTATTATCATTATTATTTATTTAGAACAATTTGTTAATATATATATAAGATATAATATCGCAGCGAGCGTTGTCTGCATCTAGCTTTGTAAAGTGTAACCAATTAAATTAAATGAATTAAAAAAAAAAAAAAAACAATAAAAAAAAAAATCTAACCCTAACTAACCGTACTGTCATGCACTTGTCCTAAGAGAGATAGAGAGAGAGATATAGAGAGGGAGAGGGAGAGAGGGAGAGAGAGAGAGAGAGAGAGAGAGAGAGATAGAGAGAGAGAGAGAGAGAGAGAGAGAGAGAGAAGGGGGAGAGAGAGATAGAGAGAGCGAGAGCGAGAGCGAGAGAGAGAGAGAGAGAGAGAGAGAGAGAGAGAGAGAGAGAGAGAGAGAGAGAGAGAGAGAGAGAGAAGAGAGGGGGAGAGAGAAGAGAGAGAGGAGAGAGAGAGAGAGAGAGAGAGAGAGAGAGAGAGAGAGAGAGAGAGAGAGAGAGAGAGGGGGAGTATACACATACCTGGTGGGTCTCTCCCATTGTGTGGTGCGTGTGATGTGGTTGAGATACTGTATGCGTCCAGAGGCCGTTCTCCTCTCCTCCCAGCTGTTACACACACACACACACACACACACACACACTGTTCAACTAACACAATCGGCCGATACCGATATTTGTGAAAATTCTATATATTTTTTTTCATATATATATATATATATTTTTTTTTACTACTGTATATTTGTATGTCTCTAAATGTTTTGATGAATTGAAAATGGAGGACCCTTATGTAAAAAAGCCGAAAGTATTTTTCTGGTCTTCATCCTCCAGTCTTAGCACTGTTGTTGTATTGAGCTGTACTGTATTGTACCCATTCTGCAATATGTTAATAATGTTTTCAATCAATCAATCAGACAAATGTATAGAAAGGCTTTTATTATAACCATATAACAAAAAATTATATTATTGTTTATGAAAATGTTTTAGCCCTATGCTTGACTATTATTTTAGGCATGGCAACAAATAAAATAATAATAATAAAATGAATAAATAAAATATTAAATAAATAAATAGGCTACACGTCTCTCTTTTTGTGTTACAAATTGTGCTCACCGATATGAACATAGGCCTCTTTACTTACTTAAAAAAGGAAACATCAAGAAATATGTTTATGGTATTCCATCATGCCATGTGTGTTTTTTATATATTTTATAATGCTCATGATTATTGCTGAAGTCTGAGTCATACAATACCCACTGGCTTTCATCTTCAACAGACTAACTTGACTAAAAAGACAAAAAAGTTTATGAGTTTTAAGAGTTTAAGAGACAGCACTCACTGTATGTCTCTCAAACAAAGCTCCATGTTCTCCAGTAATATCTCCATAATCTGAGTTTGCAATGCATGTGTCGTGTCAGGTACAACAGAATAATTTTGATTGACAGTCGATTCTGCCAATTACATCACACCGCTAGCACCCACCTCCTGCTGTTCTTACCACCAATCGGCAAGCGCTTATTCGTTTTTTTACTTCCGGGAAGTCCGCCATTGATTTTTGCGAGAGATCAACAACATAGCTAATAACGTTAGCTCCCTGTGGCCCACGAGTAGACTACCAGCGCTCCGCAGGAGTACTAAACGAGGCATAATGATTTTACTGCAATGAATGTTTAGGGCTGCACGATTAATCGTTTTTTAATCGAAATCGCGATTTGGAATGATGCAATTATCAAATCGCCAAGCCTGCAATTAAAAAAAAAAAAAAAAAAAAAAAACATTTTTTTTTTTTATTTAACCAGGAAGTCCCATTGAGATACACGATCTCCTTTGCAAGGTAGACCTGGCCAAGATGACAGCAATAACATTTGCAATACATCACACAGCAATAAAATGTGCGATACATCACACAAGAACATAATAAATGTGCATGTATACAATACATCACATGTAAACACAAAGCAGAATAGTCTACATGATAGTAAAAGTGTATACTACAGGGTAATACAGTAATTTTGCAGTTGGGACCCGACTACAGAAAGCAGCAACATTCTTCTTGTAATTTTTTTTTTAAATATGTTATAATCGCATCGCAAATCGCAATCGCAATATCTGTCAGAATAATCGCAATTAGATTATTTCCCAAAATCGTGCAGCCCTAGAATGTTATAATAAAAGCTTTTCTATACATTTGTCTGATTGAAAACTTTATTAACAGATTGCAGAATGGGTACAATTCAGTATGGGCTCTCTGAGCAAAGGAAGGAAGTGAGAGATATGAATGAGTAATGCTTGCTATGGTCGACTCGGGCAAATATGCTGATGTTATTGAACGTGTAACTATATGTAACGTTAATGCCACAAAACGAATGCCTTTGTTAATCATAAGTAACTTTGATGCAGTAGCGCGCGTGTGTGTGGGGACGGCGTTGTGCAGGTCGCTTGACTGAAACTTTTTTTAATGTTTGAAGGTGTGGGCCAGATTGACGCGACACAAATTGACGGATATTTATCGGCCACTGCCATCGGCAAATCTGAGTTTATCGGCCGATAGGCCGATGGCAGTCAACAAGGCACTTATCGGCCGATACCGATACCCAACCGATATATCGGTGCACCCCTAGTTATAAATTATGTTATGTATTGTTTTGCCTGGAGGCCAGAGTCTAGAAACATTTCCTACAGCAGATTAGATTAGCTGATCTGTTGAGGCTCTTTGTCTGCGTGTAAGTGCCTGGTTGCCTGCGCATGGCTGTTGGACCCTTCCGTGTCGGGGTGGGCATCGACAGGCGGGTGTGAGCAACCGAGTGCTATAACCTCTCACTGTTTACAATACCAACATTTGCACTTTTATTTCGTATTACTCATTTACTTAGGACTTATTTTTTTTTATTTATTTTGTTTGTTTGTTTGTTTGTTTGTTTGTTTGTTTGTTTGTTTGTTTGTTTATTTGTGTGCGTGTGTGTGCATGTGTACCTGTGCGTGGGCGTGTGTGTGTCCGTATGCCTATGTGCACGTGTGCGTGCGTGTATGTCCCAGTATGCAAGCGTGAGTGAGAGATGGGAGAATGGATCGAGTGGGGAGCACAGTGAAAATTGTTCATGAGAGTGACACTGAACATTGATCTGTTGGTCTGTGTAGTAGCTAATACAGGATTTTGCTGCTTAAACGTATGTATATTCATTGATTCACTCGTATACCAAAATCCATTTGAACTGAAAAATGTTGCTTTACGCATAAAATATTGATATGCGATTAAAATGCTATTCATTTAGATTAATTAGCTATAAAGTCTTGAAATAATTCAATACAAATATTCATTGAGTCCCACCACTAAATATTATGTGTGAAAGCCTCAGAGTATAAAGAGATAACTTGTTTGTTTTTATAATCCGGGGGGAGAGTTGATGATAAGACATATTGTATCATTCTAGCCATTTTGGTCACGGTAGATGGAACATTAGATTTGCAAAACTTTGTCACATCGGTAGGGGACATGAGGAAGTGCTCATCACGCGGCGCTAATGATGCTAATGATGGAGCATCGCCGTCGGTTGTGTGATAGTAAAGGGCTAACCTTCGGTATTGTCACAGTGAAAGGGTTAACCGGCTGTCGTGTGGCAGTGAAAGGGTTAAACATTCAGACTCTTATCCAAGGACAATGCAATCAGTAACATAATAACTATAATGAGTAACATACTGACCCGTCAGGTAGGTCGTTATCAAACAGACGGCTGCAGTCCACCACGGGTCCCCCCGTCCCGGCGCCATCTCTGGACTGGAGGCTCACTGCACCAGACAGACAGACAGACAGGAGACGAAAACAGTTAAACATTGTCATGTTATACATTCAAGTGGACTTGATAACAAAGCGCTCTACAGAGTCTGTTAGATAACCGCCAAGTCTGAAGTGTTCTAACTTAAATTAGTCTGACTAAAAAAAAAAAGTACGTTTGTACAATTTCACCACCATAACCCAGATGGTGTCAACCCCTGAAGCACTATGGTGAGGAGGGCTGCACGATTAATCGTAAAAAGACGCCGATTCATAGACGTATGCAATCTCTCCATTTCTAAATTACGACGATTCTGATGTATTTGCATTTGCGTCAAAATGGAAATCAGTTGCATTAAAACACTCACTCCTATTCCCCTAGGGCCTATGTATTCACGTTACGCTGCATGTCACCCTGCATGTAGAATACATGTTGACTTGTTTGCTTTGGAACAATCCCAGTTGCGATAATACCAATTATACCAGTTAATTAGATTAATTAATTACACAGCAAATTATTGCGTTATGAAAATTAACTAAAAATGTATAAATGGATAATGGATCTCAGGGAATGTATTCCCAGTGTCAGAAATACTGTGTCTGTTACTAGGCTTGAGTAAATTGTAATGAACCAAATGAGATTATCAATTAAATTCTTTAAAAAAAAGATTTTTTTTACTGTGAATAACACCATGCTAAAATTGACCAGACCTGAAAAATCCAAGCAAATGAATAAAGGGAAGATGATTAAACAGAAGGTTTTGTAGATACAGTATTGAATTCTGCCATCCGGACACATGCAATTTGAAATATGATTATAGAATATAAAATATCAGGCCTAAAATGGTTATGTGATTAAAATGCAATTATTAGATTAATTACAAATCCTGTCATTAATTAGATAAAAAAAGATTAATCGCCTGACAGCACTAATTATGATTTTTCTTTGCATCTTTGACAGTGAATAACACCATGCTAATAATGACCAGACATGAAGAACTGCCACTGATCTCGTGCAGTACCTTCTTGAGATCATGTGTACAAAAAATCTAAGGAAATGAATAATAATAATAATAATAATAATAATAATAATAATAATAATAATAATAATAATAATAATAATAATAATAATAATAATAATAATAATAATAATAATAATAATAATAATAATAATAATAATAACTTTATTTGTATAGCACTTTTCATACAGAGGTTGCAGTTCAAAGTGCTTCACAACAGTAAAAATACAGGCATAAGTGAGAATAAAAAAAAAAAAATTTAAATACAAAGAGATAGGTTAGGCAAATCACAGTTCTTCAGCAATACAAATAATAAAATAGAATAGATTAGATAGAGTAAAAAAGTGCGGTTTGATTCAGTTTAAAATAGGCTAAAAATAATAAGATAGAACGGACAGTAAAAAAGTGTGATAAGATTGTTCAATAAAAAATATATAACAACAGAGCAGTGTATCGCTCTTAGTACTTTGAGTTTCTTTACAAAGTTCTAACATACAACAGAGCATCGCTCTAACACAGGGCTGTACGTTAACTTTTTTTGCACATAGCACTGGTGCTACAGAGGTTGATAGTTTTGTAGCACAGGCCAAAATCTTGTAGCACAAGTATAAAACGTGTTATATTTGTAACAGTCACAAATGTGCCTATTGTATTTGTGTTATTTAGTTGCAGTGCCATGTTTGGCTGTCATTTAGTATATCGCCATGTGTTATTATTACTATGATACTCTCATATGCTATTTTCAATTAATATCATAAACAACATAAGGAATATTAGCATAATTTTGAGTGGACTGAAGGAATGAGTCTGCGTTAGTTTTAAATGCAAATAATTTATTGAAACATAGAAGTGGGGTCGGTTGGGACACACACACACACACACACAATGGGGGACCCTGATGTAAACAAGACAAACGTCTTTCTCTGGTCTGCATCCCCTTAACAATTGTGTGTATTGAGCCGTACTGTACCCATTCTGCAATCTGTTAAATAAAGTTTTCATTCATACATTCACACACACTGTTTCAACTCACCACCCCCGCATCATATTGTAGTCTAGTCTGTCTTCAAACTTCCACTCCTCTCGAAACTTGTTTATATTTGAATATCATCATTATCTGTCCATCCTCAGTTTACTATAATATACTCCTGTCCTGAGTCCTGACTAGTGACTTCATCGTCTTTCCAAAAGCACGCACGCACACACACACACAGGGAAGGGGAGAGAGTGCCCCCCATTTCCCTTTCCCCAGTCCACACTGTGTCTGCTGGCTCTGCACCTCTGATCAGGATTAGCTTGTTAGCTTGCTAACGTTGTAGTGATTGTAATGGTACATAAACGTTAATTTCGGGCGATGTGCGCATAAAGGAATGGCGACGGTGCAAAGCATGTAGATGCATTTGACCCGTTGCGAGAAAGAAAAAACACCACGGACTTATTTCGGGACGTGTAGGCGCACTGCTGTGTTAACGCAGCAGTGCGCACCAACCGACCAACGCGCTGCTCTGCTTGCAGATAATGCAGAAGCACAAGCACGGATAGGGCGGATACGACTCGTCGAGTTGTCACAAGAGTTTTTTCAAAATAAGATTATCATATGCACCTGAACGTTGCTAGCTTTCGGAGCCTAGCTGGAGCTGCGCGTGGGCAGAAATGAGACCCGCTACAGGATTTTCAAAATAAGAGTATCTATATGAACCGAATCCCTATCGCACCAGTGCTACTGAAGTAAATCCATCCATCGCACAGACAGCTATTGCTGTAGCACGTGCGATATATATGTCGCACTGTACACCCCTATACAACAGAGCAGTGCATCGCTCTAACATACAACAGAGCAGTGCGTCGCTCTAACATACAACAGAGCAGTCCGTTGCTCTAACATACAACAGAGCAGTCCATCGCTCTAACATACAACAGAGCAGTCCATCGCTCTAACATACAACAGAGCATCGCTCTAACATACAACAGAGCAGTCCATCGCTCTAACATACAACAGAGCAGTCCATCGCTCTTAACACTTTGAGTTTCTTTACAAAGTACAGTTCTAAGTTACCTTATAGAACAACAGAGCAGTGTGTCAATCACAACAACAGAGCATCACTCTAACATCATAGAACCAACATGTGAATTTCATTGGAAGTGTATGAAAGTAGGTAGGGTAATAATAATAATAATAATAATAATAATAATAATAATAATAATAATAATAATAATAATAATAATAATAATAATAATAATAATAATAATAATAATGAGCATAAAAAGATAGACAGATAGCAAGGTATGGTAAATCACAGTGTTTCACATTAGGATCTAGCATCCCAATAGGCTCTCTGTTTACAGTTTCATTCAGTAATACAAATAATAGAAATAGTTTAAAATGATTCAGTTTAAAGGGCGGCTACGTGGCGTAGTGGGCAAGGCACTCGCCACGAAATGCTGGAGACGCTGGGCTCGTCAGTTCGAGCCCAGCGCTCCACATTTGCTTTCAGTTTAGCTGGTCGCCCGTACTAATACACATTGGCCGTATTATGGGGTGGGAAACTGATGGGTGGGGATCGGGCGTTGTGGACAGCGACTCCTACAGGTCGGTTGGTGCGCCTGCGCAGTAGAATCAGGAAGCGTCGGGGGCAGCGTGAGCCTCCCACGCGTTACTCCTCGCCACTGAGAGATCGAGCTGCGCAGGTGAAAAGATGCGACTGCTGTTACCTCAAGTACCGGAGGGGACTTGTGCTATGTATGACTTAGTCCACATTGCAGCCGGCTTGTGGGAGGCAAGAAACAGCATCCGTGACAGGGGAGGGTTGAATTGGATGATACGAAATTGGGATGGGAGAAAAATATAGAAAATGGGAGAAAAAGTGGATAAAAAAAAATGATTCAGTTTAAAAATAGTCTAAAAATTATAAAATAGAACGGACATACAACAGGGTATTTAACATACAACAGAACAGTGCATCAGTAAGAAGTAAAAAGTGTGATAAAATAGTTCTCTTAAAATTACAGTGCATACAGTAGGAGGTAGTGAGATAAAATTAGCATAGAACCGACACATGAATTTGATAGGCAGTGTATAAAAGTAGGCAGGGTAAGAATAGTGCAGGTAAGTACAATTTGTGTCAGGATAACCCTCATGTTTCTATAATATTTCCCCTTGCCACTAGGTGGTAGCAGATATCTATCTTCAAATATTTGCCTGCATTACCCCACATTGAAATACCTGAGCAAAGAGATTAAGCTGGCTTTTGAAGATGTCTAGCGAGTTGGCTTCTCTGATGTTTTGGGGTAGTTTGTTCCACAGTTTTGGGGCATAGTTGATAAAGGCTGCATTACCGATCCTCTTTTGCCTGTTTCTGGGAGCCTCTAGTAGTCCAGCAGCTGATGATCGCAGTGTTCTTGCTGGTGTGTAATTTATTAGAGTGTTGGCGATGTAGCTAGGTCCCTGTCCATTTAGAGCTTTGTATGTAAGGAGAAGGACCTTAAAGTAAAATCTAAATGTTACAGGAAGCCAGTGTAAAGCAGCTAAGACTGGACTGCTCTCTCCTTTTGGTTCTAGTTAGCAGTCGAGCTGCAGAGTTTTGGATTAGCTAAATATTAGCTAATAAAGGGAAGATGATTAAACAGAAGGTTCTGTAGATACAGTACTGAATTCTCCCATCCGGACCAATTCAATTTGAAATATTATTATAGAATATAGAATAGCAGGCTTATAAATTACCTTATTATAGCCAATTCGCACATTTATATATATACATATATTGTCTTTCAAATGCCAGAGTTTGGATTTAGTATCACCAGGCGTGCATAACAAGTTGACAAGCAGCACAAACGCATGTACACATGTTCCTACACAGCCTCAGTCTCTGCATCTCTCTATCTCACTCCAATCTCAAGTACATAAACAAATTAACATTTAAATCATCATTTATCTAGATGTATCTAAACCCCTGTATTTCACTGTTTCTCACGTTCTCTTGTGCTATAGTTATATTATTGCAAATCAATTATACATTTAAATGTACATTTGTTGAAATAATGAACTGATGGGAGATTCCCCTCTCACTCTTTGCAATATTAGTTTGAAGGACTAAGGTCAGTTGACTTCTTTGACAAACACGCAACTGTGTGTGTGTATGTATGTATGTATGTATGTGTGTATATGTGTGTGTATGTATGTATGTATGTATGTATGTATGTATGTATGTGTGTGTGTGTGTGTGTGTGTATGTATGTATGTATGTATGTATGTATGTATGTATGTATGTATGTATGTATGTGTGTGTGTGTATGTATGTATGTATGTATGTATGTATGTATGTATGTATGTATGTATGTATGTATGTATGTATGTATGTATGTATGTGTGTGTGTATGTATGTGTGTATGTGTGTATGTATGTATGTATGTATGTATGTATGTATGTATGTATGTATGTATGTATGTATGTATGTATATATGTATGTATGTATGTATGTATGTATGTATGTACAGTATGTATGTACAGTATGTATGTATGTATGTATGTATGTATGTATGTATGTATGTATGTATGTATGTATGTATGTACAGTATGTATGTATGTATGTATGTATGTATGTATGTATGTATGTATGTGTGTATATATGTATGTATGCATGTGTGTGTGTGTGTGTGTGTGTGTGTGTGTGTGTGTGTGTGTGTGTGTGTGTGTGTGTAGGTGTGTGTGTAGGTGTGTGTGTGTGTGTGTGTGTGTGTGTGTGTGTGTGTGTGTGTGTGTGTGTGTGTGTGTGTGTGTGTGTGTGTGTGTGTGTGTGTGTGTGTGTGTGTGTGTGCGTGTGTGTGTGTGCGTCTCACCGACTATCTGTCCTCTCACAGTGTCGTTGTCGTTGGGTCCCAGTCTGTTCAGGTCCAGTCTCTGATCTAGAGACAAACACAACACATGTTAGAGAACAGGGCCCTGTTCCCCGTACGTGGGTAACTGAGTTAGCCGGATAATCTTCAGGATAACTTGACATAAGTCAGGCTTTAGCAGGTTTGTTGTTGTTACTATGGCAACATATAGAAACATTTTAACCTGCTCCAGCGCAGGTTTAGTTCAGCTGGATATAAACTGGCCACTCCCTCGCAAAAAAATGCCAGCTCCCTTCCTCACAGATCCCTAAAATGCTGATAATAAATCATATTCAACCTATGGATTTACTTTGTCCTAAATAATGCACGTCATCATAGCTATACGGCGCTCGCAAGTCGCGACACACACTATGTGGTTATTTTAATAACGGAGCACTGCCAATGTGAATCCCGTGGGGATATGTTTGGCTCTGATTCGTTTCATATTCTCCGCTGTGGATGTATTTGCTTAACTGGAGCACCCGGATTGTGTTTCATTCAAGCATACATTTAAGTGTCTTTACGCATGGATTGTGGATGTGAATTGTGCACCGATTAGTCGACATAATCGACGACGTCGATCATAAAAATTCGTCGACGCAGGATTTTTGTGTCTATGCATCGTATAAAAACAGAGAGCCAGTAACGTTCATTCAAAACTGTGCAAATGCACTACAGGAAGTGCTGGGGCAGTATCATTTCCCTTGTCTGCCATGACTGCATTCTGTGTACTAACGACAAAGAAGAAGAAAGCAGTGATACACAAGCAAGCACCCTGGAACCGTGATGACAGCTACTCGGATCATGGGTACATTTTAGCTTACATGTTGGAAAACAGAATGTCTCATGGATAATGCTTGCTAAGCGCTATTTCAGTTAATATGTTGTTGTTGAGGCTGCGTATCCACCAACGAGCTGTATGTAACGTTAGCTAACGTTAAACAGCACAGAGCTTACAGCCTACTAAAGCATGTTACACATGTTGTTGTGATAACACAACTCTAAAGCAGTGGTTCTCAACTGGTCTAGCCTCGGGACCCAACATTTCCCTTAGTCATTAAGTCGTGACCCAAATCTTTTAACCATTATGATTTCTTTCAAAAAAAGAATTTTTGCAGTAATACACAATCTTTCATGCACTGTTAAAAACATGAAATAAACACAAAAAAGTGCAACAAAAGTGCAACTAGGGCTAAAAACCCAATGAAATAAAATAATAATAAATAATGCTTCTTAGCAGACTTCTTAGCTTAACATAACAGACCTAAGTTTGGGGGAACTAATGGGATAACTGGGGTTGCAACAAAAG
>NC_140171.1:160031262-160118762 GCF_963971535.1 Notolepis coatsorum | reverse complement strand
TCTATAACTCCAGTCTATAACACCAGTCTATAACACCAGTCTATAACACTACAGTCTATAACTACAGTCTATAACACCAGTCTATAACTCCAGTCTATAACTCCAGTCTATAACTCCAGTCTATAACTACAGTCTATAACACTACAGTCTATAACTACAGTCTATAACTCCAGTCTATAACTCCAGTCTATAACTCCAGTCTATAACACTACAGTCTATAACTACAGTCTATAACACCAGTCTATAACTCCAGTCTATAACTCCAGTCTATAACTACAGTCTATAACACCAGTCTATAACTCCAGTCTATAACTACAGTCTATAACTCCAGTCTATAACTCCAGTCTATAACTACAGTCTATAACTCCAGTCTATAACTCCAGTCTATAACACCAGTCTATAACTCCAGTCTATAACTACAGTCTATAACTCCAGTCTATAACTACAGTCTATAACTACAGTCTATAACACCAGTCTATAACTCCAGTCTATAACTACAGTCTATAACTCCAGTCTATAACTCCAGTCTATAACTCCAGTCTATAACACTACAGTCTATAACTACAGTCTATAACTACAGTCTATAACTCCAGTCTATAACACTACAGTCTATAACTCCAGTCTATAACACTAAAGTCTATAACTACAGTCTATAACTACAGTCTATAACACTACAGTCTATAACTCCAGTCTATAACTACAGTCTATAACTCCAGTCTATAACACTCCAGTCTATAACTACAGTCTATAACTACAGTCTATAACACTACAGTCTATAACTCCAGTCTATAACTACAGTCTATAACTCCAGTCTATAACACTCCAGTCTATAACTCCAGTCTATAACACTACAGTCTATAACTACAGTCTATAACTACAGTCTATAACTACAGTCTATAACTCCAGTCTATAACACTACAGTCTATAACTACAGTCTATAACTACAGTCTATAACTACAGTCTATAACACTCCAGTCTATAACACTCCAGTCTATAACTACAGTCTATAACTCCAGTCTATAACTACAGTCTATAACTACAGTCTATAACTACAGTCTATAACTACAGTCTATAACACTACAGTCTATAACTACAGTCTATAACTACAGTCTATAACTACAGTCTATAACTACAGTCTATAACACTACAGTCTATAACACTACAGTCTATAACTACAGTATATAACACCAGTCTATAACTACAGTCTATAACTACAGTCTATAACTCCAGTCTATAACACCAGTCTATAACTACAGTCTATAACTACAGTCTATAACTCCAGTCTATAACTACAGTCTATAACACCAGTCTATAACTACAGTCTATAACACTACAGTCTATAACTACAGTCTATAACTACAGTCTATAACTCCAGTCTATAACTCCAGTCTATAACTCCAGTCTATAACTACAGTCTATAACACCAGTCTATAACACTACAGTCTATAACTACAGTCTATAACTCCAGTCTATAACTCCAGTCTATAACTCCAGTCTATAACACTACAGTCTATAACTACAGTCTATAACACCAGTCTATAACACTACAGTCTATAACTCCAGTCTATAACTCCAGTCTATAACTCCAGTCTATAACACCAGTCTATAACACTACAGTCTATAACTACAGTCTATAACACTACAGTCTATAACACTACAGTCTATAACACCAGTCTATAACACCAGTCTATAACTACAGTCTATAACTCCAGTCTATAACTACAGTCTATAACTCCAGTCTATAACACTACAGTCTATAACTCCAGTCTATAACACTACAGTCTATAACTACAGTCTATAACACTACAGTCTATAACACCAGTCTATAACTACAGTCTATAACACTACAGTCTATAACTCCAGTCTATAACACCAGTCTATAACTCCAGTCTATAACACTACAGTCTATAACTACAGTCTATAACTACAGTCTATAACTACAGTCTATAACACTACAGTCTATAACTCCAGTCTATAACTCCAGTCTATAACACTACAGTCTATAACTCCAGTCTATAACTACAGTCTATAACTACAGTCTATAACACTCCAGTCTATAACTCCAGTCTATAACTACAGTCTATAACACTCCAGTCTATAACTCCAGTCTATAACTACAGTCTATAACTACAGTCTATAACTACAGTCTATAACTACAGTCTATAACACTACAGTCTATAACACTACAGTCTATAACTACAGTCTATAACTACAGTCTATAACTACAGTCTATAACACTACAGTATATAACACCAGTCTATAACTACAGTCTATAACTACAGTCTATAACTCCAGTCTATAACTACAGTCTATAACTACAGTCTATAACTACAGTATATAACACCAGTCTATAACTACAGTCTATAACTCCAGTCTATAACACCAGTCTATAACTACAGTCTATAACTCCAGTCTATAACTCCAGTCTATAACTCCAGTCTATAACTAGTCTATAACACCAGTCTATAACTACAGTCTATAACTCCAGTCTATAACTACAGTCTATAACTCCAGTCTATAACTACAGTCTATAACACCAGTCTATAACTACAGTCTATAACTCCAGTCTATAACTACAGTCTATAACACCAGTCTATAACTACAGTCTATAACTCCAGTCTATAACTACAGTCTATAACTCCAGTCTATAACTCCAGTCTATAACTCCAGTCTATAACTCCAGTCTATAACTCCAGTCTATAACACTACAGTCTATAACACCAGTCTATAACACCAGTCTATAACACCAGTCTATAACTCCAGTCTATAACTACAGTCTATAACTCCAGTCTATAACTCCAGTCTATAACTCCAGTCTATAACACTACAGTCTATAACACCAGTCTATAACTACAGTCTATAACTCCAGTCTATAACTACAGTCTATAACTACAGTCTATAACTACAGTCTATAACTCCAGTCTATAACAACAGTCTATAACTACAGTCTATAACTCCAGTCTATAACTACAGTCTATAACTACAGTCTATAACTACAGTCTATAACTCCAGTCTATAACACTACAGTCTATAACTACAGTCTATAACACCAGTCTATAACTACAGTCTATAACACCAGTCTATAACTACAGTCTATAACTACAGTCTATAACACTACAGTCTATAACTACAGTCTATAACTACAGTCTATAACACCAGTCTATAACTACAGTCTATAACACTCCAGTCTATAACACTACAGTCTATAACTACAGTCTATAACTCCAGTCTATAACTACAGTATATAACTACAGTCTATAACACCAGTCTATAACTACAGTCTATAACACTCCAGTCTATAACACTACAGTATATAACTAGTAGAACACAGGTTTAGTGGTGTAATGATATTTAGGGGTGTAATGATAGAACACAGGTTTAGGGGTGTAATGATAGAACACAGGTTTAGGGGTGTAATAGGTTTAGGGGTGTAATGATAGAACACAGGTTTAGGGGTGTAATGATACACACATTTTGAGATTAAATTTAAATAAAAATGTTGAGGTCACAATTAGAGTATGACATTTTAAAATGTTGTCATACTACAGAGCTCCAATTATAGATTGTATATATATATAATATAAAAAATGAAAATTTGCCTTAACTCTTTGACTGCCATGCTGGCCGGCAGTAGGCCAGCTTTTTGTGACGGTGGCCTAGTCTTTTGTAATGCGATGGTGTAGGGTGTAACAAGGTGGATTTCACATACGAATGGAAGGTTGAAGAATCCAAGAGCACACACAACACATTAGGACCAAACAGCAGCTTATGGAAGCTCTTCAGAAGTCCTTTATGTAAGGTAGTCACTACAGACTGCTGTCCTGACAGCAGGTCTCCCTCCGACACAGAGGCTGTACACCAAGTGGCTTGTCTGGGGCCTAGAAGAAGCCTCTGCTTGGCCTGAGGGCAGGTCCTCTGTAGTTCAGTGGGTTTCCCCTTCCTGCTTTTAGAGGCACTTAGTCTGCATGCAGGCTGCCAGCAGCAACCACATCGCTGCATGTGTGCTGCTGTCTGATGACCCGCTTGGAGCTCGCCAATACTTTTAACACAATGTTATGGAACCCAGCCAGAACCCTCGATAGGTGACATAATACAAACACAGGGGTGATTTAACCTCTTAACAAGCGGGCAGAAAAGTGGCAATTATTTCACTTGAACTTGGGGAAAGCAAACCAAAATACTACTTATACTTATAGCACATGCATGAGCCTAGTCTCTTTTGAAAGATACACGTTTTTTTTTATTTTTTTTTTTATTGGTCTTTTCCCCCCTCCTTTTTCTCCATTTCCCCCCCATCCCAATGTTAGTCGTTATGCCAATTCCCAATCCCCTTCCTGGTCGCTGCGCACTTACCCCCCACAGTCGGTCTGGGAGAGTGGAGGCTATCACGTGCTTCCTCCGACACACGTCCAGCCAATCAACCGCTTCTTTTCACCTGGCAGCGCGGACTCTCACTGAGAGGGCGTAGCGTGTGGAAGGATCACACTACCCCCCTTAGATCCTATCCTCGCTGAGCAGGCGCCCCGACCGAACTGTAGGAGTCGCTGGTTACAACGACCCGGACCCACCCCGCCAGCTTTCCCACCCTCTAATACTGCCAATTGTATTAGTGTGAACGGCCAGCCAAGCTGGTGACAACGCCGGGAGCTGGATTCGAACAGGCAAATCCAGCGTCTTCGGCGTTGGTGACGAACGCAATCTCCGCTACGCCACCTGACCGCTCTGAAAGATACACTTCTGAAGTTTCTGATACAAAGTAAATGCACTTTTAGTGCTAATAAAATAGAGTAACATAGGTCTGAACTCAGGGTTTTCTGTAGTAGTTGCAATATCCAAAAATATATATCCAAAAAATGCTAATGTGGCTAACTAACCGCAAACTTGTGTACATGAAATACAGCACAAAAACATTAAAAGACCCCGCTGACAAACGCACTTTACAAACGTTTGCTTATTAAATCATTTTTAAAAGTAAGAAAAAAGTGACGATAAAGTTGTTTAATTGACGGGAGAAAAGTTGCTAAAGTCTATGTATTGTGATGGGACCGGAAGAAGCCTACACGTGGTAGAAGTAACCGGATATGGCGCCTCCACAAGAGGTCCATAGCCTCCTGCTGGACTGTCTGGACAAACTGTGGTTGGCCTGAATGGCTCAATGGTTCTGACCAGGTATTATATTACACTGGTTCTGACCAGGTATTATATCACACTAGAACAGCTGAATCCATACCATATTGAAGGATGTCGAGGTTTTGTGTATATAATGTAAACAAAATGTATATAATGACAGCACTGCTTATAGCCATCTGAGAGCAACACAGACGAGAAGAGAGAGAGACGTCAGCAGGCAGTGTGTCTCCACGGTGAGCAGGGTGTAAGAGGCTTGAAGGTCATACCTTCATCTTGATAAGGATTGCATTCACAGAATGGTCAGAGAGAGAGACACCACTAGAAACAGACGTTTAATGTGGGTGAAGGGTGAACAGCAGTTGCCATGACAGCGCGTCACATGGCAACAAGAAGAGGGGCGGGGCCTGTCATTGATATGCAGAGATGATAATGATGATGAAGAATATTATAAATGTGAGTTTCCTTCCGGGTGTAAGTTAGATCTAGACACGAAGCTGACGCGAGCGGACGTGGATCAGAGACTTTCACCCCTCTCTCACCCTCGCCGGTGGGGGAGGGGAGATGACACATCATCATTAGCTCCGGCTAACGGGAGAAGGGTTTTGGCTAACGACGAGGCCTCAGCCACCATTGGGCTAAACAGCCGAAGAGACGATAGAATAATGAATTTAGTGTTCCATCAAAGACTTTTCAGTTTTCAAGGACAATACGAAATGAGGCTTTTGTTTATGTAATAAACAACGATTCCAAGAAAGGTACTACGCTGTCTAGGGCTGGGCGATAAAACAATAACGATAACTATCGCGATAAATTATTTCCTCGAAATAAACATGAAACGTGGTCGCAAAGTTTCGATATATCGATTTTCCAAGCTTGGCTCCGTTCAGCCTCGGCTCAGCTCACTCACTAACAACAACCAACCTTACGTGATGACGTGCTACGCACAACAGCTAACAACCAATCAGTGAAGGAGATGGCCGAGAGCGACGGAGGCGGGCGACCCGGAAGGAGACCCAGAGCGGTAGGACTCACTCAACAACAAGGCTTGCTAGGCTAATTAGCTTGCACGGCGTTGTTTTATATATTTACGTGCCGAGTATGTGTGTGTGGTGAATTCTGAGGCCACGTTTATAGTAGTGGGGGTATACAGTGGAAGTCGTTTCAATATATTGTGGCGGAAGAGAGTATTTTAGTGTGATATTTAGCACATTGTCATGGAATACACCGCGTAGAAGCAACAGGCTGGCTAGGTTAACTAGCTTGCACGGCACTGTTTTATATATTTACGTGCCGAGTATGTGTGTGTTTTGAATTCTGAGGCCACGTTTATAGTAGTGTGGGAGTGGACGTCGTTTCAATATATTGTGGCGGAAGAGAGTATTTTAGTGTCATATTTATTGTCATGAGATACTCCGCTTGTCGGCTAACTGCTAACGTGCGAGGACTGATGACGACATCAACTCGACTTGAGACATTCGCAGCAGCATATTAGAAGTTAATTAAACTTGACAGACATTATATCGACGATAATTATCGATATCGAATTATATGAAAATAATTTTATAATTTTATCGCGATAACGTTTTTGGTCATATCGCCCAGCCCTAACGCTGTCCAGTGTCGAATTCATAGGTTTACGGATTGCATTAAAGGGGAATGACAAAGATTGTACAGCCAGTATGAGAAGACAGAGAGAAATAAACACAACGCAGAAACTACACAACGACAACAATCGAGAGGTGTTACTGGCTGATTGATCCAAATCTAACAATATGATGTTTGGTTCTGACCAGGTATTATATTACACTAGAACAGCTGAATCCATACTGTTGTGAAGGGCCAGATTAAACCGAATATATATATTTATTTATATATATATATTTAATTGTATTTGTATATTCTCTAATATTCCCTGATATCCCTTGTATATTCCTTGTACAATATGCATTGAATATCCATTCTAGCCTACTGAACATCCCATAATAGTCTCCATTCTACTATTGGTCGAGACCTTGGTGCCAGGCTGCCATACCCCTCAGACCCAGTTCAAACGTACCGCTCCACATGTACGAACAAGTCCTAGTTCCGCGTAGGAATCTGGCTACCGCACCACTAATGGGACTATTTGTTCATAGTGCGTATATATACTGCGCTACTAAAGTAGGACTTGCTTTTCAGTCCAGTTTCTTACCCTCCAATAGAGTCACAGACGTAAAGCCTCCCCGCGACGCCACGTGTGGGAGTAAGGCCAAGTTCGCCTACCATCGGTATTGAGACATCGTGTATATTAATATTTGAATAGTCATATTTGGCACTATATCGTCGAGTTGGACGTAGTCTATTAAGCTAATAATAGTCTGTTAATATATAGTGCTTCGTGCGGTGAGAATACTACCGTAGTCAGTACCCCATCGTTTCGGGCAGAGAACTGGCTGCTTACCCAGGGTGGTTGACCCCATGTGAAGCTGCACCCGAGGAGCCCCAGAGCCGACGAGCAAGTGGACCTGTATACCGGATTATTCTACCGACGACAGCCCGCCTTCCCAGGCACGGATTATGCTTTGTATACTTTGATTATTCCATGGATAAAGACCCCCGACACTGCCGTGTGTTGGAACCCCCCCCCCCTGGAGAGGACGCAAGGTGAGGAGACGCTCTGCAAGACGAGGTCGCTTCACGTCTCTCCCCCGTGGACCGGAGAGAGCCGGCCCACAAAGAGTCCACCTGCTTTCATCTGTGGTCCAAGGATCGCCGGCGCATTGAACGGCACTACAGTGGGTTCACCTGGGATACCATTGGCCGGACGAGGCAGCCGGATTCTACCCCCCCCCCCCCCCCTCCTACTCCTGTCGGCTTACAAGCGACCGGATTAACCCCCCCTTAGTGTATCTAGTATATAATCATTAAAGTATCATTGCTGTTATTCCTTAACTATTCCAGGTCGTATATTTACCACCTGCGCCATCAGAGATTGGACATTCTCTATTGATATACCGACGAATACTCTTTGCCATAAAAGTGCATACTATTTCAATTCATAAATGTAATTAAGTGATTACGTGCTTGCTCTACACACCATTGCTGTGTAGTAATAAACGCATACTTCGACTTCGTACATTTGTGTTGGATCCGTTTCATCTACGTGAGAGTGTTTATGATAATATATTTATGCCGTGTACTGGGTGGCCGAATATTAAGTACAAAGGTAGTGGTAGTAAGTATCATATCTAGTAATACAGTCAGGGAATTGTACCCCTCAGTTACACATACCATATTAAATACTGGATGTTTGGTTCTGACCAGGTATTATATTACACTAGAACAGCTGAATCCATACCATATTAAATACTGGATGTTTGGTTCTGACCAGGTATTATATTACACTAGAACAGCTGAATCCATACCATAATAAATACTGGACGTTTGGTTCTGACCAGGTATTATATTACACTAGAACAGCTGAATCCATACCATAATAAATACTGGACGTTTGGTTCTGACCAGGTATTATATTACACTAGAACAGCTGAATCCATACCATAATAAATACTGGACGTTTGGTTCTGACCAGGTATTATATTACACTAGAACAGCTGAATCCATACCATAATAAATACTGGACGTTTGGTTCTGACCAGGTATTATATTACACTAGAACAGCTGAATCCATACCATAATAAATACTGGATGTTTGGTTCTGACCAGGTATTATATTACACTAGAACAGCTGAATCCATACCATAATAAATACTGGACGTTTGGTTCTGACCAGGTATTATATTACACTAGAACAGCTGAATCCATACCATAATAAATACTGGACGTTTGGTTCTGACCAGGTATTATATTACACTAGAACAGCTGAATCCATACCATAATAAATACTGGACGTTTGGTTCTGACCAGGTATTATATTACACTAGAACAGCTGAATCCATACCATAATAAATACTGGACGTTTGGTTCTGACCAGGTATTATATTACACTAGAACAGCTGAATCCATACCATAATAAATACTGGACGTTTGGTTCCCCGCAAATTACAGCTGAAAAAGTGAGGTCATCTTATGAAACAGGGTTCTCTACACATCTCCCAGCTAAAATTAAGTACACTTTAATCTCCCTCTCTCCCTCCCTCCCTCCCTCCCTCCCTCCCTCCCTCTCTCTCCATCCCTCCCTCCCTCCCTCCAACTCCATGATCAAAACTGCAAAAAAGAATTTCATCAATGACAAAACTGAGGAAAACAAAAACAAACCACGTGAACTTTGGAAATTACTCAATAATCAACTAGGATGCAGTAAAAAACTTAAAACCAGATTCTCAAACATAAACATAAAAACTGACAACACGCTCATCACAGACAAGCTGGATGTAGCCAATTACTTAAACATTTTCTTCACAAACATAGCCACAACACTGGTAAACAAACTACCCTCCCACTCAGGGCTTTATGGGGTAGAACACATAGTAGCTTTCTACAAAAACCTAGGGGTCCGCAAGGACGACTTCAAGCTGGAAATGGTAACAACAGATGAGGTACGCAATAAACTGAGCGCCCTCCAACCTAACAAGGCCACTGGCCATGACAACATCCCCTCCAAATTCCTCAGAGACTCAGCAGCCGCCATCACACCAATCATCACACACATAATAAACCTCTCCATAAAACAGGGACACGTCCCCAAGGACTTCAAAATTGCGAGGGTGACCCCTCTGCACAAAAAGGGCAGCAAATTAGACCCAGGCAACTACCGCCCTGTTTCTATTCTCACCTCCATCTCGAAAGTCATGGAAAAAATAGTCTACGAACAGGTCGAAAAGTACCTAGCGGAAAAAAATCTAATCTACGAATTCCAATCTGGCTTCAGAACATCCCACTCCACTGACACATGCCTTCTCTATTTGAATGACCACATCAAACAAGAGGTGGACGCAGGCAAATACTGCGGCATGGTCATGCTGGACCTACAAAAGGCCTTTGACACGGTCAATCACTCCATTCTGATTGACAAGCTAAAAGCAATTGGTTTTGATAGTCTATCAGTGAGCTGGATGCAATCCTACCTTGAGGGGAGGGAACAGATGGTGGAGGTAAACGGTACCCTATCCCCCCCCCTCACAGTGAGCTGTGGTGTTCCACAAGGAAGCATACTAGGACCGCTACTGTTCCTAATTTATGCAAATGACATGTCGTCAGCTTGTGACTGCAACTTGTTCCTGTTTGCGGACGACTCAGCCCTGCTGGTCTCTGACAAGAACAAGTTACAGGTTGAAAAAACCCTCAGCTCGGAACTAGGCAGAATCTGCATATGGCTCGCTGATAACAAACTATCATTACACATGGGCAAAACAGAGTCCATTCTCTTCGGTTCAAATAACAAACTCAGCAAGACCGACGGCTTCTCAGTTACAGTGGGTGACAATATTGTCACAAGGAAAGATGAAATTACCTACCTGGGGTCCATCCTAGAGGCTAATCTCTCCTGTGACAAAATGGCATCCAATGTAATAAAAAAAGTCAACCAACGAACTCGATTCTTGTACCGGATCTCCTCTCTGGTAAACAAGAACACCCTGAAGACTCTGGCAGGAGCACTCATTCAGGGGTACTACGACTATGCTTGCACCTCATGGTACCAAAGCACCTCAAAGGCGCTAAAAACAAAATTACAAACATCTCAAAACAAACTGGTCAGACTACTGCTTGACCTTACTCCTAGAACCCACCTCACCCCTGCCCACTTCGACAACCTAGGATGGCTTAGAGTAGACGACAGAGTACAACAACTTGCAATGGGCCTGGTCTACAAGATACACTACACGACCAAGGTACCCATGTACATGTCAAAATACTTCCCAAAGGTCAGTGAATACCACGATCACAACACCAGAGGGAGCTCCACAAATCATGTCAAACCCAGATTCGGCTCAAATAAGGGACTAAACATGTTTCGCAATTATGCCACATCAATGTGGAACGCCCTACCCAAAGCTGTAAAGGAATGTGGATCACTACCCACTTTCAAAACCTCTCTCAAGGGACACCTACGGGAGACTGCAATTCAACACTGGCCCCTGTAAATATCCTAACCCAATCATTCCAACCCCCTCCAATGTACAGTCATTTACCTAGTATGGTTTTGTCAATAGTTCAATGTACAATTGTGTTTGTTTGTACAGTGTCTCCTCCCCCCCCCCCCTCAATGTACAGTGTTACTTGTTTATACAGTGTGCCCCCCGCCCCCCCCCCCCCCCCCCAACCACCTCCAATGTAAATTACCCAGTATGGTTGTCAATATCCCAATGTACCCAACCCCCCCCACCCAACCTCCAATGTACAGTTTCTACGTCAAATGTATATACTCCCTTTTCTTGACTCCTTCTGTATCACAAACAGTACTGTATTTGCAAATCTGGTATGTCATAAATGTATAGATGTAGCAGTACTGACTATCTGTATGTCATGTATGTCATATATGTCTATATGAATTGAAAATGGGGGACCCTGATGGAAACAAGACAAACGTCTTTCTCAGGTCTGCATCCCCTTAACAATTGTATGTATTGAGCCGTACTGTATTGTACCCATTCTGCAATCTGTTAAATAAAGTTTTCATTCATTCATTCACTCTCCCTCTCTCTACTTACAGCCAGTATCTTTGAGTCTGGAGATGGCGTTGGAGAGCAGTCGGACACAGCCCAGGAAGCCAGCACCCTGCTTCTTGTGGATCTTCTTGTGGTTCCACACGCTGATGGTGATAGAGTCTGATTTACCAATGTACCTGAGAGAGAGACATATAGACAGACAAGGAGAGAGAGACAGCTCATTATTTAAACACAAACATACATTTAAATATGAATTTACTTGTATACTAGAACTAGCACGAGAGAGAGAGAGAGAGAGAGAGAGAGAGAGAGAAAGAGAGAGAGAGAGAGAGAGAGAGAGAGAGAGAGAGAGAGAGAGAGAGAGAGAGGTGTAGAGGATGTGACATCATCTTGATAAACGTTTCATTTTATATAAAAAAAATGTATTATGTTTTTGGTAGATTTTTATTTGTTTGGTTGAACAGCAGAGGGAGTTCCCGTGTTGTCCTGCATCAGCAGAGGGAGTTCCCGTGTTGTCCTGCATCACCACCATCTATACTGTAGGTCAGAGGTCAGCGTCTATACTGTAGGTCAGGGGTCAGCGTCTATACTGTAGGTCAGGGCCAGAACCAAAAACAATAGATAATTGTGAATCTCTCTCAGGTCATCTGAGGCTTTTTGGTGACAAACACAATCAACTGCATGCTAACTGATTGCTAGCAACAGTTAAAAAGGGGGGGGGGGGTATGCTGTTCTTAGCTTTATGGGGCACATACTGTACACAGCCTTTAACACTTTGATTACCGGCGATGCGGTGCACCTTCCGCCGTTGAATGCCAGCACCCACTTCAATGATAGCGTTGTGAACGCATCATTTCCGTCTTAAATTATGGCTATGTGTCTAATCTGCCCGTCGTTTATCAATGACTTGTTTGCAGTCAACATTGTCGAGGCGGATTTTTTATTTATTTTTTTTAATCGGTTCATTTCCGTTTTATAGCATTTTGAAAAGCCCTCATTTTTCAGGAAAATATAAAGATTCCGTGATAAACGGCATTTACTGGAATATTCTGGCATACACAAAAAAATGTAATTTTTCGGCCTATTATGAATCGTTTTCAAATAAACGCTAGATTATCCCCAGACCGGAGCTGAAAACACTGCTGCTCTGTGGCTCTGCAGCTGCATGCTCTCGGCCGAGGTAGATGCAGTGGATTTTGTCAGGCGGGCAGACCTTAATTTCTAGTCGCCAAACATTAAATCTACAGGCCATTGGCGCTTGGCGTGTGGTTATTTTGTTCCCTGATTGCATCCATAGCTATAATATAGAATATAGTTATAGCCCTGCAAACAAGGTGACCGACTCCGATTTTAATATTCTATTCAATGTCATGGACCTGTATGTTGCCGTTAAAAGGCATACTGGGGGACTTCCGGTATGAGAGCAGACGGGTAACACACGTGCGATAGAGCTCCTGGTCAAATGAGCGAAAAAACGGATAAAAAAAGACGCGAAAAGTAATTAAAAATGAAAATGCACACGAGAAGTAAGGAAGAGACAACGATTGTGAAGGAAATAGAAATGGAGAACATACGAGAAGGAGAGAATCTGAAGAAACAGAGTCCCCGAAGCGGAGCCGAGAAAAGCCAGGCGGAAGAAGGGGGAGGTACCGCTGAGGCAGACACGGGAATGCCAGGATGGGCCTGGGCCGTGGTCATGCAGGCCGGGATACTGGAGAACATAACAGCGGCGATAAAACTGAACACGGACACGATAAGGAATGATATTGGGAAGCTACGGGAGGAATTGAGGAAGGAACAGGAGGACTTCAGAGGTGAAATGAATACAGAACTCAAAAGGGTGGAGGAGAAGATGGCGGAACAGGACAGAAACGTGACCGAGTTACAGACTAGGACGGCACACGCGGAGGAATGGAACACGGAGATACACGAGGTATTAACATGTGTGATTCAGAAACAAGAACAGATGGAGACAAAGATGTCAGACATGGAGGGGAGGTCACGGAGAAATAACATCAGAATATGGGGACTGAAAGAAGGAGTCGAAGGGGAATCGGTGACCCTATTTGTGGAAAAGCTTATCAAAGAACAACTGAAGGAAACAGGACTGGAAAAAATGGAGATACAGAGGGCCCACAGGGCGTTGGCTCCGAGACCACAACCGGACAGACCTCCGAGGGCGGTGACTATTAACTTTCTGAGATTCGAGGTTAAGGAATTGGTACTCAGAACCGCGTGGACCAAGAAGATTGAAATCGAAGGGAAAAGACTATCATTTGATCACGATTACTCAACAGCGGTAGCGATAACACGCAGGTCCTACGCGGGACTGAAGAAAACTCTGAAAGAAAACGGAATGAGATTCCAGTCACCCATGACCTCGCTAAGGATTCACTGGGAGGAAGGGGCGGCGACGTACGCGACGGCACGAGAAGCGGAGCGAGAGATGAGACCGCGAGGGATGCGGATGACGGAGGACGGAGAAGGAAGGAGGCGGGAGGACCAGACGCAGAGCTTGCAGCAGAGATTGGAGGGAGCCCGCAGGTGGATCAGAGCGGGAGACCGAAACCGGAGAGAGGAGAGAGGAGAAGGCCGAGGTGAAACGTGACGGAGCGAGGACGGAAACGGATGAGGAGGCCAGAGACGGAGAGGAGGCGGGAGGAGGCGAACGGATGAGTACACGCACAAGAGATTGAAAAAACTATTCAAATAGAGACAAAGTATAGAAACTGAAATAACATATGCATAAGCACACATTCCCAGGTAGAGGCAGGATATAGAAATGAACGTAACGTATACATGGACACATAATACACAAGCTGATGGAGGAAATAAATGGAAATATAACTAGGTTTGATAGGCGAGACACAGAACATACTGAAACAGATACATAGACACACGCTGTGAGTAACACAGTTGGGAGGGATTAAGGGGATAAATGGACATCACATAGAAAATAGAGGAGAGGAAAAGAAAGTAAAAAGGGGTACACGGGAGACACCGCACACAGATATGGGAGGAAGGAGGGACAATGAAACATATGAGTCACATTGAGAGGGACCAAGAAAAGAGGGTCTTTGATCAAAAGGAAGGACAGAGCGCTTTTGACCAGGAGCTCGAAAGCAAAAAAAAAACAGTAAGAAAGCTGGACAAATATGACGAGCGATTGGGGGCAAGGGTTTCAAACCCCCAAGCCGTCAGGAGGGGGCCCCTCGCTAGGAGGGCAATTACCCCTCACCCACCAGCAGGGGACAGGGGGGGACACAGGGACCCCCCGAACGCCTTGGGAGCACTTTATGTAAAGTTTATGTTTTTTATTTATGTTAATCATTATATGTATTCGGTGAAGAGAGCGGAGGCTCCAACCGGAGGGGGGAATGAGTGTGACATGGGGGGGACTGACAGACGAAAGAAGAAGAAAGATGACAAGGGTTAAAGGTATAAAAATGATGTCGTTAAACGTTAATGGAATGAATAATGCGATAAAAAGGGGCAAAGTGATGTTGAAATGTAAAAAAAAGTGAGATGGAAGTGATTTTTCTGCAGGAGACACATTTGGTAGCACAGGGTCATGAGAAATTGAAGAGATTTGCATATGAAAATGCATACTATAGTTCCTTTGAACAAAACCCGAGGAGAGGAGTAATCACGTTAATCAAAAACACAGTCAAATTTGAATTGATCAAGGAAGTAAGAGACAAGGAGGGAAGGTTTGTTCTGGTGAAGGGGAAAATGGAGGGCCAAATGGTTACGTTAGTAAATGTTTATGCACCCCCAGAGAGTGAGAGGGATTTATATGAGACCATTTTTGATATGATAGTGATGGAACTAGAAGGGATATTGATATGTACGGGAGATTTTAACGTAGTACTGAATCACGACCTAGACACCACGAGTACTAGAAAAGGACGGGCACCCATCAGTAGATATATGAATATTCAGATGACGGAAATGGGAATTACAGACGTTTGGAGGGGGATGCACGCCATGGACAGGGAATACACACATTACTCACACCCACACGTGACGTGACATATGCGAGAATAGACTACTTTTTGATGACGACGGGGGACAGTTACAGGGCACGGGAGAGCAGTATAGGAGTGGCGGACATATCGGATCACAGTGCCATATATCTGACAGTAGATCTAGAAGGGAGACGGAGGAACACGATTTGGAGACTAAATGTAGGAATATTAAATAACAAGGGGGTGGTGAGTCAGATCAAGGAGGAGATAGCCAGATATAAGGAAGAAAATGACAACGGGCGGTAGACCCGAACATTCTATGGGACACACTGAAGGTAGTGATAAGGGGGAAATTGATGGAAAAAACAGCAATGCTGAAGAAGGCCAGAACGGAGACATATCACAATCTGATAGGGAAGCTGAAGAAGCTAGAGGGGAGACACCAGATATCAAAAGAACAGGAAACGCTCGGAGAAATCAAAGAAGTAAAGGCCAGGATAAATAGGGAATTATTGACGGAAATAGAAAAGAAAGCGAGGTTCATGAAACAAACGTACTATGAAGGGGGACCAAAAGCGACCAGACTGTTGGCTAGGAGAATTAGAACGCAACAGAAGTTGAACACGATACACACAATAAGGGATACAAAGACTAATGAAATATTGAGGGACCCAGCTGAAATAGAGAGGACATTTAGAGAATACTATGAGAAATTATACACACAGCCATAAGCAGCGGGAGAAGAGGAAATAGAAACATATCTGGAGAAGCTAGAGTTACCATCGATAGGGAAAGAACAGAATGAAGAATTAAATAATTACGGAACAAGAACTGGAAGAGGCAATTAGTAGAGCTAAAAACAACAAGTCTCCGGGGAGCGACGGATTCCCATCGGAATTCTACAAGACATTTAGAACTGAATTAGCACCCATGTTAGGGGCGGCGTTCAGACACACGATGGAAGAGGGGAAAATGCCCCCCTCGTGGAAGGAAGCCATAATCACCACGATACCGAAGGAAGGGAAGGATAGGGAATTATGTAGTAGTTTCAGACCTGTGTCCATACTTAACGTAGATTACAAGATGTATACATCGATAATATCAAAAAGATTTGAGACGTTTATGCCAGACATTATAGATGAAGATCAAACTGGATTTATTAAAGGGAGACAGACACAGGACAACGTGAGAAAGACATTACACATAGTAGAGGAGATACAAAAACAAGGGGGTAGCGCGGTACTGATTAGCCTAGATGCAGAAAAAGCGTTCGACAGTGTGAGCTGGACATTTTTATATAAAACATTGATGAGGTTCGGACTGAACAGGAGGGCGATGAAGATGATCAAGGCGCTATATCAAGAACCGACAGCGAGGGTTAAGGTGAATGGCAGCTTGACGGATAGAATCAGATTAGAGAGGGCTACCAGACAGGGATGTTGTCTCTCACCGACGCTCTTCGCCGTTTTCATAGAACCACTGGCACAACTGATCAGACAGACCGAGGACATCAAGGGAGTAGGGATAAAGGGAACGGAATATAAACTAGGCCTATTTGCAGACGACGTGATAGTATACATGAGGCAACCAGAAAAGAGCTTCCCGGCACTGATGGATCTACTGAAGGAATATGGCCACTACTCAGGATACAAACTAAACGTGACAAAGACACAGACCTTAGCATGGAACTATTCTCCAACGACGGAAATTAGAGAACAGTACGGGATAAGATGGGACATGGACAAGATTAAATACTTAGGGGTGAACATCACGAGAGGGGTGGAGAAACTGTTTGAGGTGAATTATACACAGATAAATCAGAACATCAAGAGAGACTTAGAGAGATGGACAGTAATGCCCTTGGACTTCAATTCAAGAATAGAGGTCATTAAAATGAACATACTATCAAGGTTACTGTACCTATTCCAGTCACTACCGATACAAATACCACAGAATCAATTCAGGGAGTGGGACAGACTGATATCGAGGTTCATATGGGCGGGGAGAAGACCACGGGTCAGATATAAAACACTACAACTACCAAAGGAAGAGGGAGGGATGGCAGTACCCAGCCTACAAGATTATTACTATGCAGCACAACTGAGAGCAGTGACGTGCTGGTGTAACGACAGATATGAGGCAAGATGGAAAGACATTGAAAAAGAAGGGGAGGGATACAAGGTACAAGCTCTGGTGGGAGATAGGGAACTATTTAAAGAAAAAGAGGGACTATTAGATCCAATCACCAAATGCACCTTGACCATATGGAACAGAGTAGTAAAAACACACAAATTGGAGAAGCAGTCAGGGGTCCTGAGATGGGTAGCACATGACAAGAGATTCAAACCAGGGAGGTTAGACCATGGATTCAGAAGGTGGGAGAGGGGGGGGGGGCAACAGCGATATGCAAAATGATAGAGAAGGGAGAAATGCAGACACTACAAAAATTAAAGGAGAAATTTGGACTAGAAAACAGGGACCACTTCAGATATCTACAGGTTAGAGACTACTACAACAAAGAAATAAGGGAGGCCAAAGACGAGGAACAGAATGGAATAATAAAGATGATAGTATGGGCATACGAAGGGGGGCAAGGAAGAGTAATATCAGCAATATACCGGGCTATAATGACCAGCAAGGGACACACGACCGATTATATAAGGGAGAAATGGGAGAGAGAACTAGAGATAGGAATAACAGGGAAGGAATGGGGGAACATATGCGAGGTACAACATTCAACAACAGGATCGAGAATATGGAAAGAATTTGGATGGAAAAACATAATCAGATTCTTTATAACCCCAGAGCTGAAGGGAAAATATGCACCAACACAAAAAGCATGCTGGAGGATATGTGGGAAGGAGGGGGCAAATCACACGCACATATTCTGGGGATGTCAGAAGCTGAAGGGGTATTGGGAGGAGATAGGGGAAGCAATGATCAGAATATTAGGATACGGGCTACCACAAACAGGACTGGTGCTTTACTTAGGAGACCTGACACACGAGGGAATACAAGGGGGGGACAAATATTTAATAAAGATAATGTTGATAGCGGCCAGAAAAGCAATAACGAGACTGTGGTACAAGGAAGACCCACCGACAATAGCAAAATGGGTAGGAATAGTGGAAGAAATACAGGATATGGAAAGGATAACACACATGCTGAGGTTACAGGAAGAGAAATTTGGGGAAAGATGGGGAAAGTGGGAGGATTATAAAAGGAACGAGAACGACATCACAGAGGAAGAACCAAATGCAACACAAGAGGGCGAAGGGTAAAGGAGGAAAGATGTTCAAGGAGGGTCTATGAACCCATGTCACACACCTGTGCTTTAGTTAGTATTTTCTATTTTGTTTTTGGGATATTACAATTGCTGAATGCTTTTATACCTTATTATTTATGTCTGTTTAACGGTGTGATATTAAATGTTCAGGGATGATGTGGTTTGTGTATGGGTGAACCAAAAGGCAAAGTGAAAGTTAATAAACAAGAGAAAAAAAAAGAAAGGACGAAGGATAAGGGAAGAAAGAAGCTCAAGGAGGGTCTCTGGACCCAGATCACACATACAAGCCTTAGTCAGCATTTATCATCTTTGAGTAGGAATGACCTGTTTATGCCTGTTTAAGGGAGATACACAATCAGCCTTTGTATCAAATACCTAGAAAACAACAGTAGGGGAACCAGACAACTAACCATGTGATACCCATGTAAACATTTATGTGCACTGTTTTTTCTTTTTGTTTTTATTGTGATGCTAGTTTCTTTATTTTTATTATTTATTTTTTGTAAGTGCTGTCTGTCTAAAAACTGTTAATAAAAAATTTAAGTTTAAAAAAAAAAAAAAAAAGGCATACTGGGACCCCTAGGGTGCAGTACTGGCCAGATCCTGCTAGTAGGCAGTATCGAGAGTGCAGTAAACCCTGTTCCAGACCGGGTGTTACGTTTAAACCGCTCCGGGCGCAGTTTTTTAGTACAGGAAGCCTAGGGCTTCACTCCATCACATTGAATCATTTTCGGTACACTCGATGCATGTGTTGTGCTGGATTATGTCTTGGACCAGATGGACATCAGATGGACCTGATGGCGATCAAACAATTGGAATATTCTTTTTGGAATACCTAATATAATAATAATTTAGGACCTGCTCAGAGGTCATTAATCGGCATGCATGCGATGCATGTATGCGATTCGTCTCTGCGATTAACCCATCCCGTCGTCCTTCCCCCTCAAGGGCAGCCGGGAGCAGACAGGCGCAACGTGAGCCGCGCCAGGGGACCAATCCAAGTGCTCCTGTCCGTCTTCGTCAAGGACGCCACAGCGTTAGCGATCTTGTTGTTGTGCATGTTTTTCCATTGGGTTTATCTTATCGGGGGGGAAACCCTTGCAAGCACGGGGAGAACATGCAAACTCCACACAGAAAGGCCTGGGAGATACCCCACCTGGGTAACTGGCATCATGGAAACCTGGTCCCCAAGCGGGAATCGAACCCTGGACCTTCTTGCTGTGAGGCGACAGTGTTTAACCACTACACCACCGTGCCGCTGTAACTAGCTAGGCCTAGCTAGAACAGGATGAGGAATATCCTCTGCCCTGAATGAGTTAACAGCTTAGCTTCATTGTTATTCTTAACATTTCCATTAGAAGGGACTGCAATCATCAGTAATAGGCCTCTTGATCATAGCTTCTCTTTCAGGAACATTTTACCTTTTGAAGTCTATGATGCCATCATTAGCCTAAAAGTAAGTGGTGGTCCTGGATTAGATGGTTTAGAACCTAAATTCCTCAAACTTGCATCCCATATTCGAATGTACCCATTATGTGATCTGTTTAATATGTCATTGTCCACATTCGAAATGCCTGACATATGGAAGTGCTCTCGTATTACCCTGTTGCATAAAGGTGGAGATGCACTTGAAATGAATAATTATAGACCAATCGCAATTATTTGTTCTATTGCCAAATTGAAATTGATATATAATCAGCTCTCTAAATTTCTTGACAAGTACAATATTTTATCACCTCATCAATCTGGTTGTAAGTAAAAATTCTCAACATCAACAGCTCTATTAAAGCTCACAAATGACATCTTCTCTGCAACTAACGATGGTAAATTAACTGGTGCAATTTTTATCGATTTGAGCAAAGCTTTTGACTTAGTTGACCACCACCTACTTCTAGATAAACTTCACTCTGTTGGCCTATCACGCAATGCATTACTCTGTTTTCTATTGTGAAGGTATGTATTGAACCAATGTGTTGTCTTCCAAGGGTTCCAATCGGATACAATGGTCCAAGAACGTGGTGTGCCACAAGGTTCAACCCTTGGTCCACTTCTTTTCTCAATATTTATAAATAATATACCTTCTGTGTTCTGATTGCCGCGTTCAACTTTATGCAGACGATACAGTGTTATATACATCCAAAAGTAATGTAGCCCAGATTCAATCAGCCTTACAATCTGACTTTGAGACACAAACTAATACTAAACAAAACCAAAATCGCACTTTATGATTTTTGGTACTGAACTGAAGGCTACCGAATCTAAGGCATGCGTTATTTTATGTGCCGATAATATACCTCTGCAAAAAGCTGAACGCATCAAGTATTTGGGAGTATGGCTTGACCCCGAACTCTCATTCAATTTCCATATTAGCTCTAATGTTATTCAAATGAATCGCAGCATTGGAGTCCTTTATAGAGCTAGACATTGTTTTTCCTTCACTGTTAGAAAGAAACTTGCACAACAATTTATTTTGCCATTAATGGACTATGCTGATGTTGTCTATCAAGCTGCCTCCAAAACCCATCTATCACCTCTAAATGTGGCTTACAATAGACTATGCAGATTTGTTCTTGGCTGTCCGTTCAAAACGCACCATTGTACTATGTATCAAACCTTAGACTGGCGGGCGGCTGAGTAGCGCAGTGGGCAAGGCGCTCGCCACTAACGCAGGAGACGCTGGTATCGAGCCCAGCTCTCGGCATTGCTACCGGCTTGGCCGGTCGTCATACTAACACAATTGGCAGTGTTAGAGGGTGGGAAAGCCGGTGGGTGGGGATTGGACGTTGTGGACAGCGACTCCTACAGGTCGGTTGGGTGACGCGCGGAAACAGGAAGTAGCGGGGGCAGCGTGAGCCTCCCACGCGTTACTCCTCGCCGCTGAGTTTGAGCTGCTGCGGTAAAAAGATGCAACAGGCTGCCTCCTCGTGTACCGGAGGGGACACGTGATGCAAGGCTTCTATCCTCACTACAGCCGACCAGTGGGAGGCATAGTCTAGCAACGTTCAAGACAGGGGAGGGAAGAATTGGGTAATACGAAAATTGGGATGGGAGAAAAATAGAAAATAAGGAGAAAAAGTGGAGAGAAAAAAAATACCTTAGACTGGCCTTCTCCTGCTTTAAGAAGACAGAGACATTGGCTGCAATTGATTTTCAAATGTATCCATTATGACTATCCTGTTTATCTGAAACAGTTGATGGTCCCTTTTTCTTGTACTTATCATCTATGCTTTTATCCACCAATGATAGACATGACCATAATACCAAACATGCTTCAAGTAGTCGCTTCACCCTACCTCTGCCTAGAACCAACGCTCTAAAGAAAACGGCAATGTATAGAGCCATAACATACTGGAATAGGATCCCATTACATATTATACGGACGGAAAACAAGGACAGTTTCAAAAATAAACTTAAAGGAGCCATAATCCGGAAGGAAATTAATATATGTCATGCATGAGTGTATGCTGCAGTCATGTTATCCAAAACCTCTTCTGTTTACTTTGTGTGTGTTTTTTCTTTTTAAAGGTATGGTGAAATTGATGTTTTAGTAACATTGATGAGCATTCTGAAAGCAATTCTTAAAAATATTCACTTTTAAAAACAATCTTAAATTGTATTTAACACTGTAAAGTATTTTGTTTTGTTTTTTGTTTTCTGTTTCTTTGCTTGCATGTAATTTTAGCCATCTTAATTGTTAGTCTCATTGTGTATTGTGTGTTGAGTATTGACTTTTAATAATTCTGTTTTGCAATAATTGTTTTTGTATGTTTTTTTGTGTGGACCCCAGGAAGACTAGCTGGTTGCCATGGCACCAGCTAATGGAGATCCGTAATAAAATCAAATCAAATCTAAGACACTCTGTACAGTATTTCTTCACAGTTACTCCATTCTCAAAAGCAATGGCCAAGAAATCCTTCATGTTCAAAGCCCCTTCGGACTGGAACAACCTTCCGGTGATCATTCGATCCATATCTTCATTTTACCTCTTTAAAAACGCTCTATGCTCTAACTTCATGGTTAATTGTACATGCTTCCTCGGTGGGGCGCTGCACTGGTGAGGGGACGTGGGGCACAGCCGTCCTTTATGCGGGTGTTACGGGTTAGCTAGTTGGCTCTACACCTATTTTTAGGCAGGGGGGGGCCGATTGGTGGATTTGGGGCGCTCGTTGCTCCTCTTCTCCTGCCAGTCCTGGAGCTCAATATCTATTACATCCTGTATTCTACTCACCCTTTGAATGTTTTGTTGGGCCTTTCTCGCGGCGGCTGCCTGGCGGTGTCATCGCGGGGTTAAGCATATTTGTTTGCCCTGCGGTGGCACCGTCATGTGGCTGCCGGGGAGTAGAGGCCTATTATGATACATATCATCTTATAATGAGAGACATATCCTCTTATAATGTGTACTTGTTCTGTTGTGTTCTTGTATGTGTCCTTTATTATTTATTTTTTTGTTGTGTGTTATGTGTTCTGATTCTGAATTACATTGCACAAAATGTGGGACCCTCTCGAAAACGAGATACTGTATCTCAATGTGGTTTTCCCAATAAAGAATTTCAATATAATCATGTCTGCTTATGATATGATAAAAGGTTTAAGCTTCTATCTGCATTGGGCGGCTACGTGGCGTAGTGGGCAAGGCGCTCGCCACGAATGCGGAGACGCTGGGCTCGCCTGTTCGATCCCAGCGCTCCACATTGCTTTCAGTTTAGCTGGTCGTCCGCACTAATACACATTGGCCGTATTAGGGGGTGGGAAACTGATGGGTGGGGATCGGGCATTGTGGACAGCGACTCCTACAGGTCGGTTGGTGCGCCTGCGCAGTAGAATCAGGAAGTGTCGGGGGCAGCGTGAGCCTCCCGCGCGTTACTCCTCGCCACTGAGAGATCGAGCTGCGCAGGTGAAGAGATGCGACTGCTGTTACCTCAAGTACCGGAGGGGACTTGTGCTATGTATGACTTAGTCCACATTGCAGCCGGCTTGTGGGAGGCAAGAAACAGCGTTCGTGACAGGGGAGGGTTGAATTGGATGATACGAAATTGGGATGGGAGAAAATATAGAAAATGGGAGAAAAAGTGGATAAAAAAAAGCTTCTATCTGCATTATGACATGGTAAATACAACCTGTGAAAATTACCCTTATATTTCCATTTTATTACCATGAATTCCTATATTCCCATGTAAAGTATACACCTTTGAATATTCCCAACATGTATCGAGTCTAGAGGGGCTCTAGTAGAGATGCACCCAAATAACAATGCTTGGCCCAAACCGAAAATAAGGAAATACTTGGCTGAAAACCTAAATGGATACTGTTTATTTATTTATTAAAAAAAATTTGTTGCTAATTTATACCATTGCATAAATACAATTTGGCTTTTCAATGACAAATTTACAAAATGACAAAAAAACTTAACATTGTCCTTTCCACCAGACATGTCAAAAAAGCACAATAACTGAAAATAAATAAATTAGTCCCTGTCTATGCTTGTGGATGGGACAGTACCTGCATGCCAAGACTGTACTAGATCCACAGTATAAAGACCATTACTTTGATGTGGGGAAAAGTATGTACTGTACATACATACATACATACATACATACATACATACATACATACATACATACATACATACATACATACATACATACATACATACATACATACATACATACATAGAAAAAAGGTTTATTGTAATAAAATACTGCGTGGTGTCTCAGAATGAGGGTTAGTCACAGCGGTGGTTACAGTGGAGTTAGCTAGGGCTCAGAGAGCATGTTGGAACAACTAAACTTCTAAACTCATCAAAAGAGTCTGATCACAGGTTAGGGGTGGACGGTATAAACGGTATGAATTTGCTCTATGGTATGGATTTTGACTATACCGTGTAACCGGTAGAGCAGCTCTAAAATAGCAATGACGTCATGTAACCACAGCGCGACTATTTCAATCGCATTTGCCCCTAAAAATAGATATGCAAACTGGAAAAAGTTATTTAGGAGGCTTCGCGCAGTGGGCGTGTCAACACGCAATTGTCATTTCATAATAAACACATATCACCGCGGCGCACAGCAAGTTTCAATTTCAGTTCCTGGCATTTTTAACCAGTGGAGAAAGGCAAGAGATTTCCCTATCGTTTTTCTTATATGAATTATTCTACGTTAATAAAACATACCTGGTGATCAACTACAGTTTGCTGTAAACATTATGATATGTGTGTAGTGTTATGATAACGAAGGCTGCAGCGGGAGGACGGCTGCAGCAGTGGATTTGCGAATAGCATGCAGCTGCAGAGCCGCAGAGCCAGGGGCGCTTTCAGGTCTGGTCACAGGCCCGCTCAACAGCGCCCCCCCACCCAACGGCTGAATTGCCAATGGCTGAATTGGAGTATTGCACTGTGCCCCGCTGTTTGCAATGGGAGCAGCACGGAGTCTCGACTCGGAACTTATTTTATTTGGAATATAATGACTTTATACGCAAAAGTAGCCTAGTTTTAAGTTAAAATATTATAAATCTACATGCCTTGAGGATGTCATTCTTTATATAGCCTGCCTATCAGGCAAAAAAAATTATTCTAACGGAAACACTGATACCGTGATATATACCGTTACCGTCTATGCTTCAAATTATACCGTGATATAAATTTTAGACCATACCGTCCACCCCTATCACAGGTTATCTCCACAACTATAGTAGAAATTGGGACATAATCATATCTTGCAACAAAAATCTTCTCTTATCTGATGGAGGTCCCTGAGGTCAGGGTTATAGGGATGCGGCCTAATGTGTATGGAGTGGGGGTTCTTTCACACAGAGAAGGGTGAGAACCACAGCCCTAATCCAAGAGATCATGTTGAACCACAGCCCTAATCCAAGAGATCATGTTGAACCACAGCCCTAATCCAAGAGATCATGTAGAACCACAGCCCTAATCCAAGAGATCATGTTGAACCACAGCCCTAATCCAAGAGATCATGTAGAACCACAGCCCTAATCCAAGAGGTCATGTTGAACCACAGCCCTAATCCAAGAGATCATGTAGAACCACAGCCCTAATCCAAGAGATCATGTTGAACCACAGCCCTAATCCAAGAGATCATGTTGAACCACAGCCCTAATCCAAGAGATCATGTTGAACCACAGCCCTAATCCAAGAGGTCATGTTGAACCACAGCCCTAATCCAAGAGATCATGTTGAACCACAGCCCTAATCCAAGAGATCATGTTGAACCACAGCCCTAATCCAAGAGATCATGTTGAACCTAGGGGTGGACGGTATGGTCTAAAATGTATATCACGGTATAATTTGAAGCATAGACGGTAACGGTATATATCACGGTATCAGTGTTTCCGTTAGAATAATTTTTTTTGCCTGATAGGCAGGCTATATAAAGAATGACATCCTCAAGGCATGTAGATTTATAATATTTTAACTTAAAACTAGGCTACTTTTGCATATAAAGTCATTATATTCCAAATAAAATAAGTCCCGAGTCGAGACTCCGTGCTGCTCCCATTGCAAACAGCGGGGCTGGATGCTGGATTTTGCTAGAAGCATATGTAGCTGCAGAGCCGCAGAGCCAGGGGCGCTTTCAGGTCTGGTCACAGGCCCGCTCAACAGCGCCCCCCCACCCAACGGCTGAATTGCCAATGGCTGAATTGGAGTATTCCTGAAAGCGCCCCTGGCTCTGCGGCTCTGCAGCTGCATGCTATTCGCAAATCCACTGCTGCAGCCGTCCTCCCGCTGCAGCCTTCGTTATCATAACACTACACGCATATCATAATGTTTACAGCAAACTGTAGTTGATCACCAGGTATGTTTTATTAACGTAGAATAATTCATATAAGAAAAACGATAGGGACATCTCTTACGTTTCTCCACTGGTTAAAAATGCCAGGAACTGAAATTGAAACTTGCTGTGCGCCGCGGTGATATGTGTTTATTATGAAATGACAATTGCGTGTTGACACGCCCACTGCGCGAAGCCTCCTAAATAACTTTTTCCAGTTTGCACATATCTATTATCTATGACTAATTCTATCTATTTTTAGGGGCAAATGCGATTGAAATAGTCGCGCTGTGGTTACATGACGTCATTGCTATTTTAGAGCTGCTCTACCGGTTACACGGTATAGTCAAAATCCATACCGTAGAGCAAATTAATACCGTTTATACCGTATACCGTTTATACTGTCCACCCATAGTTGAACCACAGCCCTAATCCAAGAGATCATGTTGAACCACAGCCCTAATCCAAGAGGTCATGTTGAACCTAGGGATGCACGATAATTATCGGGCCGATAATTATCGGGCCGATATCAGCAATTATGACGTCATCCCGATAAACTCGATAACGTTATTAATAGCTCCGATAATATAATATATTTTTTGGTAAAAAAAAATGCGGTGTGGGTGAATTGGAATGAAGTGCGTTTGTTTTGCTAAAGGCTCCTCCCGTTTTGTCAGTACTGTGCTACGACTGACAGCTGTGGTTTAGGAACAGGGCGTTTTACACAAATCCAGCGCTCCCTTACTTGGCTGTGACGTAGCCACGCAAGTTAACAACAAAGATGGCCGCGTCGGTACTCGGAGTTTCAGAGTAAAAAGATCGCTTGCTATTTGTAATAAATGCAATGCAGACGTTCCAGAAGGAGGGAAAAGGGCAACAACTTGCAATACATCCAGCCCGACGGGTCATCTGCGGCATCACCACCGCCACGACGGACAGACAGACCGGCGCATGCAGTTCAGCGTCGCGGAGCATTTAGCCTGCTGGCTACCTAGCTCCACTTCAACCAGCATCGGGAGATCCAGCAGCTTGTCGATGTGCTAATAGCCTCAGCAAGCTAACGTTAGCTGGCTCCAGCAGCTTGTCGATCTGCTGGAGCCAGCTAACGTTAGGTTGCTGAGGCTATTAGCACATCGACAAGCTGCTGGATCTCCCGAATGCTAACGTTAGCTTGACTGGTTGCTGGCTAACTAATGAAGCTACTCGTCCCGGGAGATAACGGCGTTGCCTGGCTGGTTGTTGGCTAACTAATGTAGCTACTCGTCCCGTGAGATAACGGCGCTGCCTGGCTGGTTGCCCGGCTGGTTGCCCTTCTGTCAAACTTCTTTAATTTAGCAAACGATGCTAATGATGGTGATGCCGCAGGTGACCCGTTGTTGTGGTGGTGATGTGTCCACTCAAAGCCTCTTTATCAAGGCTCCGCTTTGAAAAAAGAAGAACAAAAAGCTTCGAGCGTCTTAGGTTGGATGCACCACAAGCTGTTGACGGATTGTGAATTTTCATTTGGAAAAATAAATATGGTCACTTTATCAGTCAAAACTGTTGTCTTGGCTTTTGTTTCTGTTGTCTGGTTAGGTCACATTTAAGTTGGTGTTAAGTTATTGTCCTGGGAAGTCTTTTTATGTATTATTATTGTATTGTGATATGTTTTGTTTCATGTTAAAAAAAAAAAAATGTGATCAAAAAAAATATATACATTAAAAATGTTTTATAATACAATAAATATCGGTTATCGATATCGGTTATCGGCTTGAGGAGCATAAACTTATCGGTATCGGTATCGGTGTCAAAAAAGCAATATCGTGCATCCCTAGTTGAACCACAGCCCTAATCCAAGAGGTCATGTTGAACCACAGCCCTAATCCAAGAGGTCATGTTGCTGCAGTGGAGGGCAATTACACAGTGAGTGAGAGAGAGAGAGAGAGAGATAGAGATAGAGATAGAGAGAGCGAGCGAGAGAGTGAGAGAGTGAGAGAGAGCGAGAGAGAGAGAGATAGAGAGAGCGAGCGAGCGAGCGAGAGAGCGCGAGAGAGAGAGAGCAAGAGCGAGAGAGTGAGAGAGTGAGAGAGAGAGAGTGAGAGAGTGAAAGAGAGTGAGAGAGTGAGAGAGAGAGAAATAGCGAGAGAGAGAGTGAGAGAGAGAGCGCGAGAGAGTGAAAGAGTGAGATAGCGAAAGAGTGAGAGCGAGAGAGAGTGAGAGAGAGCGAGATAGTGAGAGAGAGAGAGCGAGAGAGAGCGAGAGAGTGAGCGTGAGAGCGAGAGAGAGATTGAGAGCAAGAGTGAGAGAGAGAGAGAGAGAGTGAGAGAGTGGGCGAGAGCGAGAGAGAGAGAAAGTGAGAGAGCGAGAGAGAGCGAGAGTGAGCGAGAGCGAGAGAGAGAAAGTGAGAGAGCGAGAGTGAGCGAGAGCGAGAGTGAGAGAGTGAGAGCGAGAGAGAGAGTGAGAGACAGTGAGAAAACATTTTCAAGCTAAAGAAAAAAGAAAGAAATTAGTGACACTGAAGAAAATCCCGTGGTGTGAGTGCTGTATCCACTACTGTGCTTATACTGAAAAAAGGAGTTTAATTAAACCCGACGGTGATGTACAAGGAGGAGTCATACAATGCTTTGGCACCATCGCAGCAACGCAAGGTAACACGACCAACCTCTACAACCACCTCAAACGTCACCATAAAGTCGAATATGATTTAGCAATGAAGGACAACCACATCACAAAATCCCAGCCGTCAGACCACACAAGCCTCAATAACGCAAACGTTATACAGTGCATCGTCATATCCATCAAGTCAATCAACACCGTTCAAAACGAGGGGTTTAAGAAATGTATCAAGACGCTAGACAAGTGCTACTTAATACTTTTCAAATGTTGCATTGTCTGCTCTGTACACCCAGTGTCGAACGACAGTGGAGACAGAACTGCGTGATGATGTGATGAGGTTTTATTTGTATTATTATTTATTCTAAAGCTGTAACTGAACATTCTATTTCATGTTAAAACCATAATTGAACATTCTAAAGCCCTAAGCGAACATCCTATTTCACTCTGAACATTCTAAAGCCATAACCGAACATTCATTACTGATGAAGCAATCACACCTAAGTTTATTCATACATTTTACATTCTAGTTTTTTTTATGTTCAGCAGCATTTAAGTGAATCACTTTGATTAAGTGTTCTAAAATAAGAGAGGAAAAGAGACTAGTTATTTTGTATTACAAGTGACTTTTAAGTTTAAGTCAAGCACATTGATATATGTGTTATGTTGTCCGTTTAAGAAAGTGCAATAAATGTTTTTATAAAATTTAAATTAAAAAAAATCATGAGAGAATCGTGATCTCAATTCTTAGGGAGGAAAATCGTGATTCACATTTTAGCAAGAATCGCCCAGCCCTAGTCCTCTGGACTGATGTATCTCAATAGTGAACAGAAAAGGTTGCTTCCCAGTCTCTAAAAACACTAAACAATATATAAAAAACTGAAAGGCAACCAGAAAGCAAACTCCACTTGCCCAAAAATTATTATTACTGCCTGACACTAATGGGTAAGTAACCGTTAATATTATTATTACTTCCTGACACTAATGGGTAAGTAACCGTTAATATTATTATTACTTCCTGACACTAATGGCTAACTAAATATTATTATTACTTCCTGACACTAATGGGTAACTAAATATTATTATTACTTCCTGACACTAATGGGTAACTAAATATTATTATTACTTCCTGACACTAATGGGTAAGTAACCGTTAATATTATTATTACTTCCTGACACTAATGGGTAACTAACCGTTAATATTATTATTACTTCCTGACACTAATGGGTAACTAACCGTTAATATTATTATTACTTCCTGACACTAATGGGTAACTAACCGTTAATATTATTATTACTTCCTGACACTAATGGGTAACTAACCGTTAATATTATTATTACTTCCTGACACTAATGGGTAACTAAATATTATTATTACTTCCTGACACTAATGGGTAACTAAATATTATTATTACTTCCTGACACTAATGGGTAAGTAACCGTTAATATTATTATTACTTCCTGACACTAATGGGTAACTAACCGTTAATATTATTATTACTTCCTGACACTAATGGGTAACTAACCGTTAATATTATTATTACTTCCTGACACTAATGGGTAACTAACCGTTAATATTATTATTACTTCCTGACACTAATGGGTAACTAACCGTTAATATTATTATTACTTCCTGACACTAATGGGTAAGTAACCGTTAATATTATTATTACTTCCTGACACTAATGGGTAACTAACCGTTAATATTATTATTACTTCCTGACACTAATGGGTAACTAACCGTTAATATTATCATTACTTCCTGACACTAATGGGTAACTAACCGTTAATATTATCATTACTTCCTGACACTAATGGGTAACTAACCGTTAATATTATTATTACTTCCTGACACTAATGGGTAACTAACCGTTAATATTATTATTACTTCCTGACACTAATGGGTAAGTAACCGTTAATATTATTATTACTTCCTGACACTAATGGGTAAGTAACCGTTAATATTATTATTACTTCCTGACACTAATGGCTAACTAAATATTATTATTACTTCCTGACACTAATGGGTAACTAAATATTATTATTACTTCCTGACACTAATGGGTAACTAAATATTATTATTACTTCCTGACACTAATGGGTAAGTAACCGTTAATATTATTATTACTTCCTGACACTAATGGGTAACTAACCGTTAATATTATTATTACTTCCTGACACTAATGGGTAACTAACCGTTAATATTATTATTACTTCCTGACACTAATGGGTAACTAACCGTTAATATTATTATTACTTCCTGACACTAATGGGTAACTAACCGTTAATATTATTATTACTTCCTGACACTAATGGGTAACTAACCGTTAATATTATCATTACTTCCTGACACTAATGGGTAACTAACCGTTAATATTATTATTACTTCCTGACACTAATGGGTAACTAACCGTTAATATTATTATTACTTCCTGACACTAATGGGTAACTAACCGTTAATATTATTATTACTTCCTGACACTAATGGGTAAGTAACCGTTAATATTATTATTACTTCCTGACACTAATGGGTAAGTAACCGTTAATATTATTATTACTTCCTGACACTAATGGCTAACTAAATATTATTATTACTTCCTGACACTAATGGGTAACTAAATATTATTATTACTTCCTGACACTAATGGGTAACTAAATATTATTATTACTTCCTGACACTAATGGGTAAGTAACCGTTAATATTATTATTACTTCCTGACACTAATGGGTAACTAACCGTTAATATTATTATTACTTCCTGACACTAATGGGTAACTAACCGTTAATATTATTATTACTTCCTGACACTAATGGGTAACTAACCGTTAATATTATTATTACTTCCTGACACTAATGGGTAACTAACCGTTAATATTATTATTACTTCCTGACACTAATGGGTAACTAACCGTTAATATTATCATTACTTCCTGACACTAATGGGTAACTAACCGTTAATATTATTATTACTTCCTGACACTAATGGGTAACTAACCGTTAATATTATTATTACTTCCTGACACTAATGGGTAACTAACCGTTAATATTATTATTACTTCCTGACACTAATGGGTAAGTAACCGTTAATATTATTATTACTTCCTGACACTAATGGGTAAGTAACCGTTAATATTATTATTACTTCCTGACACTAATGGGTAACTAACCGTTAATATTATTATTACTTCCTGACACTAATGGGTAAGTAACCGTTAATATTATTATTACTTCCTGACACTAATGGGTAACTAACCGTTAATATTATTATTACTTCCTGACACTAATGGGTAACTAACCGTTAATATTATTATTACTTCCTGACACTAATGGGTAACTAACCGTTAGTGTGAATCTGCCAGCCCCTCAGCCCTTCTAAGGTCATGGATTCATTATTGTCCCACCCTGAGCAATCTGGTTTTAGTTTCATGGCTCTATCTTGAACAATTGTAAAAGTTGATCAACTGACACACAGAAAAAACATCACAGCTGAACAGCCAGGACGACACAACACACGCGGTGCCATGTACAGTAGAAAGAGAAAGCTCACAGGTGACCACAACACACGCGGTGCCATGTACAGTAGAAAGAGAAAGCTCACAGGTGACCACAACACACCAGGTACCATGTACAGTAGAAAGAGAAAGCTCACAGGTGACCACAACACACCAGGTACCATGTACAGTAGAAAGAGAAAGCTCACAGCTGACCACAACACACCAGAGACATGTACAGTAGAAAGAGAAAGCTCACAGCTGACCACAACACACCAGAGACATGTACAGTAGAAAGAGAAAGCTCACAGCTGACCACAACACACCAGAGACATGTACAGTAGAAAGAGAAAGTTCACAGCTGACCACAACACACCAGAGACATGTAGAAAGAGAAACCTCACAGCTGACCACAACACACCAGAGACATGTACAGTAGAAAGAGAAACCTCACAGCTGACCACAACACACCAGAGACATGTACAGTAGAAAGAGAAACCTCACAGCTGACCACAACACACCAGAGACATGTACAGTAGAAAGAGAAAGCTCACAGCTGACCACAACACACCAGAGACATGTACAGTAGAAAGAGAAAGTTCACAGCTGACCACAACACACCAGAGACATGTAGAAAGAGAAACCTCACAGCTGACCACAACACACCAGAGACATGTACAGTAGAAAGAGAAACCTCACAGCTGACCACAACACACCAGAGACATGTACAGTAGAAAGAGAAACCTCACAGCTGACCACAACACACCAGAGACATGTAGAAAGAGAAACCTCACAGCTGACCACAACACACCAGAGACAGACCATAGTTTGCCAGTCGTTGTGTGAACATAAACAAAAGTTGGAGAGCCACTGCTGCACTATTGACCATATTCACACGCATCTATACTTTCCGTAGCCGCATTTCTGGCAGACGTTTCTGGTCATGTGACATGTGCGCCCAATAGCGTGATGAGCTGTGTCTTTACCCATTTCCACGTCAAACAGCCTGCAAACTACCTGGCGTTCTATCGCCATGCTCTAAGACAAACTCTAACCTTAACCAACTTCGAAAGAGTGCCTAAGCTTAACCGTCGAAAGAACTTGCCTAACCTTAACCAACTTCGAAGATTGCCTAAGCTTAACCAGTGTAGAAACTCGCGTCGGCCAATCAGAGAGCGTCTGCGAGAAATGCGGCTACCTTTGGTAGAAATGCTATTCACACTGTGGCCATTTTACTCTTATGTCATGTTATGTCATGTTATGTCAATATTTCTTTCCACCCTGTTTTCACCTATGGTCTCTTATTATATGAAACATAAGAGAAAAATGTCCGCTGTATGAATAATATGGGCCACGCTGGGAACAGACCAGGGATCAGCTTCTGAAGCACTTCTCTGCTGTTATGCTGGGAACTAAAATCTTGGTGGGGGGGGGGAGAAACTCTTGGACATTTTAACCCTTTCAGTGCCATAAACGTAGTTTATTTCGATTTTAATACCCTATTCAATGTCAGGGAGCTGTATTTTGCCTGTAAAAGACATACTGGGACTCCGACGGTGCAGTACCGGCCGCATCCTACCAGGCGGCGGTATCGAGCACCCTTTGAAACTCTGTGTCTTGGGCTGTGCAGCGATTATATGGGGCCGGCTCGGCTATTTTTCTCCGGGCAAGACGAGCGGTTATAACGGTCGGATTGAGAAGAATTGGATACTCCCGATCGGTGTTGTGGGATGGATTATGTTGGCGACACGACACATCTATACTTGGAATGGCGATCAGATAATTGGAATATTGTTTTTGGGGTACATCCTAGTCAAGGTAAGGGCTATATGATATCAATCTTGCGTTGATCCAAGAATGTTTTCATTGCGATCCGAGCGTATGTGTGTAACGATAGTCCACAATGTATGCCGTTGATGGCGATCAAATCATCAAAAAACGCCAATGGATTTAGTATAATACACGTTGCGGCTTATAACCAGCCTCCCAGGAATTATGGACCTTGTAGAAGTGAAGCAATATTCCATTTACTTAAGTATGTATTTTAGGAGGATTTTCAGAAAATAGGGCTCCAGGCTTAAGAGGTTAAAGGGGAACTATTTTACTATTTCTTTCACTATTTGGGCACTTTTACACAATTCCTGTGAGTCTATGGAACACCTCTGTAATATATATATTTTTTTTATTCATTGTTTTGTATTTCTAATCAAGTCCTCAAAAACAGCATTTTTCTACCTCAAGATCTCGAGCCGTTTTGAGCTGATGTGGACTGGGGTGCAGGTGCTGGTGCCTGAGGAGCCACATTAACATGCAGCAGTGACTATATGATGTGGACTGGGGTGCAGGTGCTGGTGCCTGAGGAGCCACATTAACATGCAGCAGTGACTATATGACATCACATATAGGCACATTTTCAAACGACTCAGTTCAGTGAGGGTGAATATTGTGAGAGGAGAATTGGAAGAATGCGCCAATATGAGAATTTTGAGACATAGATCATATTAATATAAGTTCACATAGCTAGGAAACAATGCTAAACACTCAAAAAGGCCATTTATAAGATAGTTCCCCTTAGGCCTGCCGCGATAAGCAATAAATCGATTAATTGACGCGATAATTAAAATTAATGCAATGATTTTGACGGGCGCGATTAATTGCTATTTGCGCGTTTGTTTTAATGAGGCGGAACCAGTACCCCTCGTCAGTCACTCCGTGTGGGGGGCCGCTGGCCTTACTACAGAGCACAGCACGGGAGCTCCGTGGGGCACTAGCAACGCCACATAGCTTAACTACATTTCTCAATAGTGTTGCTCCTTTTAACCAAATAGCGTTCTTTGTAGTGTAACGTTAGCTATTTTTAGACCCAAGTAGTTACTCGCTACTTCCCGGAGAAACTGGACTGCTAAATAAAGATTAAAGATCTAGTGTTGATGCTCATTCAATGCCAACAACATTAGCTAAATAGCTAACAAACGAAATACAACGTATAGCATAGCTACAACACAGAATAACGTTAATACAATTACATGCATCATTGTTTACAATGAACGGGTGGGACTAGTCAAAGGACTGGACACGGGGACAAGTTAAACATGAATGAATTTATTATAACAGGTAATCGAGTTGCGCTCCCGTGCCTACGCACCACAGGGCTATTCTATTCTATACGGCTTTGACGCTTCCTCCTCATCGTTGATTGCCTGTAGTAGCTGCATCTAACGTTAGTAGCTAACGTTAAAACTAACCTAAAGTTAGTTGCTCACCAACAATCTCAACATTTGTTTTATCATTAGCTCAAAAACACAGAACCGAACGAGACAAGTTGGCCGCTCATAGATGCTGCTAGGATAATAACAACAATACTTCCGCTCCGGTCGGTGGGCTTCAAAATAAAAGTCTAAAACACCAGAAAAGACGGAGCGGTGGGCTTCAAAATAAAAGTTTTGGGAAATAAATTTCTCAAAAAAAAATTCTCTAACCGGTCGCAATAATATCGCTTATCGCGATATTTTCGGGGGCAATTAATCGCCCAGCAAAATGTGTTATCGTGGCAGGCCTAGTTCCCCTTTAAGCACTTCAAGGACCTTGTGCGAACCCTGATAAATACTGATGGTTGATGGACTTATATATGTTAATATAATATGAGGGTATAGAGAGACACAGATGTGGTCTACATTATTTTGCTTATGAGAACAAAAGGAAATATAAATGTAAAACCATAATCCACTTACAGGTCATAATGTTGGTTCCACTTGGGGTCCAGGGTGTTGCGGATGGTGTCGGTGGAGTGGCACTGCCCCGAGCCGTCCACCACCACCTTGGCGAAGGGGTCCGGCAGCCCTGCGGAGCCAAGATGGAGGACACCAGGGTCAAAGGTTTAAAACAAGTGGCCAACTGCACCGCCACGTCCGGCACAACATGGAGTCAAAATGAATGGCATTTTAGGAAACTGCATACAACTTTATGTATTCCATAGGCAGCATTCCATAGGCAGCATCACACCTGGACAAGAGGCAGGGGAACAATGTGAGAATGCTATTTATTGACTACAGCTCAGCATTCAACACCATAGTCCCCTCCAAACTCGTCGTCAAGACTAGGGGTGTAACGATGCATCGATTAATCCAAATGCATCGATTCTAATGTGACGATTCAACTGCATTGAATTTTTTATATATTTTTTTAATGTTTTTTTTTTGCGTGTGTTGTTTTTATTGACCTATAGTCCATTCATGCTGAGTGAATCAGTTCCCCCAGCCACATGTGTGTATTCAAAAAAAATTGGGGAATTAACTGATAGAAAATGTATCGAATCGAATCGTGGTCAAATGAAGAGATTTCATGATGCATTGAATCGTTGCCTGAATAATCGTAATCGAAATTAATCGTTGTGAGGTTGCATCGTTACACCCCTATCAGAGACCGGTTTTAAAGTGGTAAAGTGCATAATGCATAGAGGCACAATTTACAGTAAAAGTGCATATAATCAAAGTGCGTGATGCACAGACACACAGAAACAGCACTTCTACAACCTGACTAAATAACACTCCATCACCTGCTCTCTCTCCCCTAGCTCCTCCCCCTCTGTGTGTGTGTGTGTGTGTTAGCTCCAAGCCCTCCCCCTCTGTGTGTGTGTTAGCTCCAAGCCCTCCCCCTCTGTGTGTGTGTGTGTGTGTTAGCTCCAAGCCCTCCCCCTCTGTGTGTGTGTTAGCTCCAAGCCCTCCCCCTCTGTGTGTGTGTGTGTGTGTTAGCTCCAAGCCCTCCCCCTCTGTGTGTGTGTGTGTGTGTGTGTGTGTGTGTGTGTATGTTAGCTCCAAGCCCTCCCCCTCTGTGTGTGTGTGTGTGTGTTAGCTCCAAGCCCTCCCCCTCTGTGTGTGTGTGTGTGTGTGTTAGCTCCAAGCCCTCCCCCTCTGTGTGTGTGTTAGCTCCAAGCCCTCTCCCTCTGTGTGTGTGTGTGTGTGTGTTAGCTCCAAGCCCTCCCCCTCTGTGTGTGTGTGTGTTAGTTCCAAGCCCTCCCCCTGTGTGTGTGTGTGTGTGTGTGTGTTAGTTCCAAGCCCTCCCCCTGTGTGTGTGTGTGTTAGCTCCAAGCCCTCCCCCTCTGTGTGTGTGTTAGCTCCAAGCCCTCCCCCTCTGTGTGTGTGTGTGTGTTAGCTCCAAGCCCTCCCCCTCTGTGTGTGTGTGTGTGTGTTAGTTCCAAGCCCTCCCCCTCTGTGTGTGTGTGAGTGTGTTAGTTCCAAGCCCTCCCCGTGTGTGTGTGTGTGTGTGTGTGTGTGTGTGTGTGTGTGTGTGTGTGTGTGTGTGTGTGTGTTAGCTCCAAGCCCTCCCCCTCTGTGTGTGCGTGTGTGTGTGTGTTAGCTCCAAGCCCTCCCCCTCTGTGTGTGTGTGTGTGTGTTAGCTCCAAGCCCTCCCCCTCTGTGTGTGTGTGTGTTAGTTCGAAGCCCTCCCCCTGTGTGTGTGTGTGTGTTAGCGCCAAGCCCTCCTCCTCTGTGTGTGTGTTAGTTCCAAGCCCTCCTCCTCTGTGTGTGTGTTAGTTCCAAGCCCTCCTCCTCTGTGTGTGTGTTAGTTCCAAGCCCTCCTCCTCTGTGTGTGTGTTAGTTCCAAGCCCTCCTCCTCTGTGTGTGTGTTAGTTCCAAGCCCTCCTCCTCTGTGTGTGTGTTAGTTCCAAGCCCTCCTCCTCTGTGTGTGTGTTAGTTCCAAGCCCTCCTCCTCTGTGTGTGTGTTAGTTCCAAGCCCTCCTCCTCTGTGTGTGTGTTAGTTCCAAGCCCTCCTCCTCTGTGTGTGTGTTAGTTCCAAGCCCTCCTCCTCTGTGTGTGTGTTAGTTCCAAGCCCTCCTCCTCTGTGTGTGTGTTAGTTCCAAGCCCTCCTCCTCTGTGTGTGTGTTAGTTCCAAGCCCTCATCCTGTGTGTGTGTGTGTGTGTGTGTGCACGCGTGTGTGTTAGCTCCAAGCCCTCCCCCTCTGTGTGTGTGTGTATGTGTGTGTGTTAGCTCCAAGCCCTCCCCCTCTGTGTGTGTGTGTGTGTTAGGGCTGAGGCCAAACGTTCGAACCTTCGTTCGTTACGTTGGCATTCGAATTCTAAATAAACATTCGAATTTTTTATAAAAAAACTAATTTCCTTTTTTTTCTCTATTCATTCTGTTTAAACCAATGGGTTTTTCTTCACAGTTGCAGATAAAGATTAGGCACTAATATTATAGTATTAAAAAAACTGATGAGTTATATTCATTAACTCATTGGACGCCACTCACGAATAAAGTCGGGTTAACTCGCCGACGGTTGAGCGCCAAACCTGAGAAAAGTCTGGTTTTCTATCGTTATTTCTTTTATTCGATATTCCCATTCATAATCCATCGAGGGAGCCTGTGTTATCATTGGGAATGAGTCTGAGATCGCAAACGTCCAATACTGCCGCCTTGCGGCCGGTATTGCACATCCTTGGAAACTCTCTGGCTTGGTATGTGCGTTGATCTAAAAAGTCCGGTCCGGCTTTTCCTAGTCGGGCAGGACAAGCGTTTATAACTCATGGATTGATGAGAATCAAGCACCGCCGATTCATGTTTTTTGGTGGATTATGTTGGCAACACGTTCGACATCAATACTTGGAATGGTGATCAGATAATTGGAATATTCTTTTTGGAGTATATCCTAGTCAAGGTAAGGGGTATATGGTATCAATCTTGCGTTGATCCAAGAATCCATTCACAGCGATCCGACCGTATGTGTGTAATGTGTGTGTGTAACGTATCCCGTTGGTGGCGATCAAAGCATGGAAAAACGACCCCCCCCCCCCCCCCACCCTTTCATGCATTCATGATGAAACATATTAGCGATAATATAGCGCTGAGCAATAGATACTCGATGTTAAATGGGCAATCGTTTTATATCCATTGCTATGATATAAAATATAGTTTGAGCCCTGCAAACACCGCCATGTACCCCTATTCTTTAAAGCGGTGGCCTTCTTACCACACGGTACACAGCGACCTCTGGCGCACATTGAGTTAAAGAAAGTTGATTTAATTGATTTAGTTGGGCTGGGGCTTCTCCCTGGGCTGGGTCTGGAAAGTTGATTTAATAAAAAGAAAAAGACTAATTTAATCAGATTAATCACTTTATGGGCGGCTAGGTGGCGCAGTGGGCAAGGCGCTCGCCACCAACGCAGGAGATGCTGGGTTCGAGCTCTCGGCGTTGCTACCAGCTTGGCTGGTCGTTCATACTAATACAATTTGGCAGTATTAGGTGGTGGGAAGCTGGTGCGTGGGGATCGGACGTTGTGGACAGCGATTCCTACAGGTCGGTTAGTGCGCCTGCGCAGTAGAATCAGGAAGCGACGGGGGCGGCGTGTCCCTCCCACGCAGACCCTCGCCGCTGAGAGATTGCGCTGTGCAGGTGAAAAGATGCGACGGCTGCCTCCCCGAGTACCGGAGGGGACACGTGATGCAAGGCTTCGTCCACATTGCAGCCGGCTTGTGGGAGGCATGGCCTAACAGTGTTCGAGACAGGGGAGGGTAGAATTGGACAATACGAAATTGGGGAAGGGAGAAAAATATAAAAATGGGGAGGAAAAACTAGACAAAAAAAAAGATTAATCACTTTATTCAAATTGAGGATTTAGTTTGAGGATATTTATTAAAAAAATTATTATTATTATTATTATTATTATTATTATTATTATTATTATTATTATTATTATTATTATTATTATTATTATTATTATTATTAACACTTTGGCTGCCATGGGTTAAATTCATTATCCCGTAGGTCCGTAGGTTGCCGGCTCTATTTGTCTATAGAGAAAGTCCCCTTCTTTGCAGGGCTATAACTTTTTAAATTCTATTGCTACATTGCCATTATTAGGGCCCATTCAAAGTCCTATATGTATTGTTCATTGTGTAGCAACGTTAAACTTTTTCATTCACATATTCATAGTAAAGTATGGTCTAATGTATAAGTATGTTTTCATCTCTTTCTGCAGCTTTCTCCAGAACGTGATCTATAGCCCCAAATACATTATATTGATGATGCAATACAGTTTTATGGCAATCAGCGCGATATAAAAAATTCCAACTAGACGTACTTCTAGAAGTTACTACACGTCATCTGATGTTGACCGGATGGGCTAGGGGGCGTTTATAATTCCGTGGGCAGCGTTATACCAATCATCTAATGTGGGTCAAATGTTGATAATAGCAGTTAGTATCGAAGACGGTAACTTTACACGCTAAAACTCACCCCAGTCTCCGCGCGCCGTTGGGCGATCATCGTAGAGTAGAAATTTTACCATTATGGGATGTCGATTTACCCGGTCCATCTCCAGCTTGTATAATGGTATACGTCCAAATCATGTTGTTTATCGAGTTATTGGCAATCGATCGCTATGTAGTGTGTCGAGATCGAGTCCCGGAACCTATAGCTAGTGCCCGGAAGTAATACGGCCGACCAGCACAATCTCCATAGCACTTCCTGTTAAGCGATTGCGCCGATCGGCCACCAGATGGCGCTCCTGAACCGCCAGAGAGCTCAGTGGGTCCTCCTGGTGGATCTCAGGCCAGCGGAGGGGAAATATGAATCCGATCCCAGATTTTTGAAATATTGATATTAAAGACGCTGTAAAGCGTCTTCGGCAACTTGAGCATGGCCGGGAATGACGTGTTTAGGCGTTTTCCGGCAGCCAAAGTGTTAAAAAATTAAAGATTCGAAATTATTTTTAAAAAAGATTATTAAAAAAGAAGGTTCGAACGTCCGTTCGAAAAACTCTGACAAAGTTCAAATCCCAAAAACAGGCTTTGGGGACAGCCTTAGTGTGTGTGTGTGTGTCCTGTCCCAGTGTTGGGCAAGTTACTAACTAGTTACAGTTACTAGTTACTTCTTCCAAAAAGTAACTAAATTACTTACTCAGTTACAAATTATAAAAGTTATTAGTTACTTCAGAAAGTAACTATTGCGTTACTTTCAAGTAAATGTTTTACATAAACAACATACACAAATCTAAACTATTTTAATGTTGCTGTGGGACAAAGTGAGACTAGCCTCCAATCAAATGCCATGTATGTAGATATTATAATTACTATGTTTATATAGTGGATCATACAAATACAAACACAATAGATGTTTTGGAACTTTTGATATGTATTGCCCCTCAACAGGCCACAACTGGGCGACATTAAATTATGCTAGTTAAGCACTATACCAAAAATAAATAACAAATATATACTGATTGATTGAACATTTTAATTAACAGATTGCAGAATGGGTACAGTACAGTACAGCTCAATACACACAATTGTTAAGGGGATGCAGACCAGAGAAATACTTTCATCTTGTTTACATCAGGGTCCCCCATTATCAATTCATGACATTTATGACATACACAACATATAGATATAAGAATTAGTGCTGTCAGGCGATTTAAAAAATTAATCTAATTAATTACAGGATTTGTAATTAATTAATCTAATTAATCGCATTTTAATCGCATAACCATTTTATGCCTGATATTCTATATTCTATAATCATATTTCAAATTGCATGTGTCCGGATGGCAGAATTCAGTACTGTATCTACAAAACCTTCTGTTTAATCATCTTCCATCTATTAATTTGCTTAGATTTTTCAGGTCTGGTCAATTTGAGCATGGTGTTATTCACAGTCAAAGATTAAAAAAAAATGTATTGATATTCTCATTTGGTTCATTACAATTTACTCAAAATAAAGATTGATTGATTGAATGAAAATGTTATTAACAGATTGCAGAATGGGTACAATACAGTACGGCTCAATACACACAATTGTTAAGGGGATGCAGACCAGAGAAATACTTTTGTCTTGTTTACATCAGGGTCCCCCATTTTCAATTCATAATGAATTGTAAGTAAGGGTGCAACTTGCACCGTGTAAATCCATTATTTGTGGATCTAGCCCACAGTATTTCTGACACTGGGAATACATTCCCTGAGATTCATAGATGTACCTAGAATCAGATACCAAGAACATGCAAAAAAAGTCTGTAAATGTGTATTCTACATTATTATGGAATGAATGATACAAAAAAAATATTATATAAAAAAAAAAAAAAAAAAAAAAATGTAATTAATTTTGAGTTAATTTTCATAACGCGATAATTAGCTGTGTAATTAATTAATCTAATTAACGCGATAAACTGACAGCCCTAATAAGAATCTAATCTAATCATCTAAACTAATCTAATCATGACATTTAAGACATGCATGACATACAGATATATATATCTCTGAGCACCTGAAGACTGTGCTATTAAACCAGGAAGGGCAGCACTATGTTGATAAGGCTGTCAGCACTGGCAGTAGAGCCTCCACTACTGTAGTGCCCTGCGCTGCAACACAACTAACACAAGAGTGAACAAAAAACGCTCATGGACCCGCGGTCTGTCATTGACTGCTCGCTGCACACTGCAGCACCCACTCTCCACACTTTAGATCACACAAACACACTTACACTTTATATTTATTGATAAAGGATTTGCACTACAACTCGTACACCTACTGTGAATTGTACCTAAATTGCACCTCGTCCCATTGCTCCATTTCTGCCTTGCACTATATAGTATTGTATATTAGTACACTGCACAGTATTGTATATTGTATGGTAACTACGTCTATTCTGCATCGAACATTGTACATATGTCTAAACTGAACACTGTGACCTCATTTTTTACTTCTAATTTTACTATGTTATTTTATTTCATACTTATCTTGTCTTGCACAGTCTCTGGAGCGCAACAGTAAGAAGCATTTTGTATAAAAGTATTCTGTACTTCTGTATGACAACTATTAAAGAAACTTGAACTTGAACTTGAACTTGTGTTGTTCGTTGGATTCGTTTTGGATTATTGGGCTCGCCAAACAAACTATCAAAACATACAGTGCCCTGCGCTGCAACACAACTAACACAAGAGTGAACAAAAAACGCTCATGGACCCGCGGCCGTTGACTGTGACTCGCTTGTGTTGTCGCTGTGTGTCAGACTCTGCTTGCTTCCGAACACCCGCCCACCTCTACCTCTGATTGGCTTACCATGACATTTTACTCAACCTCAGCCAATCGTCAGCATGTATGCGCTGGTCTCGTGCACTGCCCACTAACCAAGGAAGGACAGAATGCCTCTCGGCGCAGAGATCTGTCTGATGAAAAAAACAGCTTCAATCATAGTAACGCGCCGCATTTTTTGGCAGTAACGGTAATGGCGTTATTAAGATTGGAAGAGTAATCCGTTCGATTACTCGTTACTGAAAAAACTAACGCCAGTATTTATAACGCCGTTATTCCCATCACTGGTGTCCCCTCCCCCTCTGTTTCTCTGCTTTCCCTTCTCTCCTCTCCGCAATACACTGCATTTATATATATATATATATGATTGACAGCACATCCTACCCTTCATATGTTCACTGATATACAATTAACATATTAAAACCTTAATAATTTGTTTGTTTATCCAGTTTTGATGGTTTATTAATCTGGTATATGTCTGATTCGCTCATGGCTCACGCTGAAAATAGACCAGACGCCGAAAGCTGCAGATCGCAAGCCAGCTGCGGCCTGGCTAGTGTGTCCGTTGTGCGTCTGTTAACACATTCAGCGCCAGGGATTAGCCTTATCCTTGTACCTAGAGCACCAGCTATCTAGAGCCTATTTTCACTGTGCGTGACGATGTTTGCCGAGCTATATCTATATTCTATGGATACAATACTATGGTCATTTGAAAGGAACTATCTTCTGTCCAAGATGCAAAAAATATGTTTTCATGTATACGTCCGCGCATTATCCCGTGGTAAATATTGTATAGTTTAGGAGTGATCCGGGATAATTCCTGAAAAGATGAGTTATAGGGCGTTACGTGAATTCTACTATAAGTGTTGGCCAGTGGAGGTTATTGCATGACTACTAGTGAGGCAGTGCTTCACTAGTATACAGACAAAAAAATATATATATATATATATTATTATTAATATACATAATATATTTATCTTTTTTTTCTTTTCTTTTTTTTTATATTTATTTTTATTATAAATGTTTTCCTCTGTGAAAAAATATTCCAGTGAATGTTTTATTTTTTTCCAAGTGATACACAGCTCCCAATCACTTACATTGGCTAGATTGGACAGTAACTGGTCTAAGTGCGCGCCCAGGGAGGCCGAACCTCACTCATTCATTTGAATGGGGCTTGAAAGATTGACAGTTCTGACACTTTTTTTTACACCAATCAGAGAACACCATTTCCTATCCCATGCTTTGAGAGAGCCCAGCCAGTAACATTACTGTGTAGGCAGTAGCACTGTAGGCTAAATGAAACTTTGCACCAAAGGACCGAAGTATAAATCAGCAACATGGAGAGGACTTATGCATCTGGATCAGAAAAAAAGTTTAGGGTGAAAAAGTAAGTACAGTGTTTGTAAAATGGTAAATGGTAAATGGCTGCTTTTTTATATAGCACTTTTATCCAAAGCGCTTTACAATTTGTTACTCACATTTTTACCCATTCACTCACACATTCACTCACACATTCACACACCGACGGCGGAGGCAACCATGCAAGGTGCCAACCTGCTCATCGGGAGCAATTAGGGGTTAAGTGTCTTGCTCAAGGACACATCGACACGCTGCCCGGGAGGAGCGGGAATCGAACCGGGAACCTCCGGATTGCCAGACGACTGCTCTACCTCCTGGGCCACTGTCGCCCCTTAGCGTGTATGCTAACAGTAGCTAGCCAATTTGTTAGCTACCTTTAGCTTAGTTTATATTACATCACAATGATGATCACCAAGCTAACTTACTGTACACAGTAGGGCTGGGCAATTAATCGAAACCAAATCGCGATATCGATTCATAGACCTATGCAATCTCATTTCTAAGTTATGACGATTTTTCTTTTATAAAAAAAAAAAGTTATAATATAATAAAAAAAGAAATTTAACTTTTTAAATGATTTTATCTGGGTTGAACATGATTTGTGGAACTCCCTCTGGTGTTGTGGTCGTGGTATTCACTGACCTTTGGGAAGTATTTCGACATTCACATGGGTATCTTAGTGGTGTAGTGTATCTTGTAGACCAGGCCCATTGCAAGTTGCTGTACTCTGTCGTCTACTCTAAGCCACCCTAGGTTGTCAAAATGGGCAGGGGTGAGGTGGGTTTTAGGAGTAAGGTCAAGCAGTAGTCTGACCAGTTTGTTTTGTGATGTTTTTGAGGTGCTTTGGTACCATGAGGTGCAAGCATAGTCGTTAGGGATGCACCGATATGAAAATTGGCCGCCGATACCGATTGTTCAACTAACACTATCGGCCGATACCGATACCGATACCGATATTTGTATATTTGTATATAAGTATTTGTAATTTTTTTTTTTTTTTTTTTTTTTTTAGATTTTTTTTTAATGAAACTACTGTATATTTGTATGTGTATGTTTGTATTTGTAGGCCTCTTTACTTACTTAAAAAAAGGAAACATCAAGAAATATGTTTATGGTATCACTATCTCTCTCCCAGTATCGTCTTGCGGCCTGCAGAGGGATACTATTTTCTCAACCAGAGCTTTCAACCAATGCAATGGAACCATTCTTGCGGCCTGCAGCGGGATACTATTCTCTCAACCAGAGCTTTCAACCAATGCAATGGAACCATTTTGATTGACAGTCGATTCGGCCAATTACGCCACACCGCTAGCACCCACCTCCTGCTGTCCTTACCACCAATCAGCAAGCGTTTATAAATTTTTCTACTTCCGGGCATGCCGCCATTGTTCTGTTTGCGAGAGCAGAACACACTTAACGTAGCTACGTTAGCTGCCCGGCCCGCCGACCGGCGCTCCACGCATGACCAAATGAGACATAATGATTTTACTGCAACAAATGTTATAATAAAACAAAGCCTTTCTATAAATTTGTCTGGTTGAAAACTTTATTAACAGATTGCAGAATGTGTAGTTGGGTACGGAATGAGCAACGGAATGGAACCGAGCTATGAACGGACTAACGGAGTAATGCCTTGTTTACTGCTATCTTCGGGTAAATAATATGCTTGTTATTGAACGTGTAACACTTCATTTTAACAGCAGATACTTTCTTAAATGCCATCTTCCCGAGAGAGGGTGTTGACGGGGAGTTGTGTTATTAATAGCATTGAACAGCTAACAGAAAGCTAGCGTTAACTATTGTTAAAGGTTTAGCCATAACGTTACCTTGGCTAAAGTTGGGGCTATTGTTGTGGCTGATGGTTGTTTAACACAGCAGGAGACGATATTTCCAATTGTAACAAGTAGGTAATTTATTTAGGAAAAGAAGTTCTTAACAGCAAAAGCTATGGATCGAGCAGAGGATCACCACAGCTTGAACAAAAAACACTCTAACTCTCAATCCCTCTGCTTGTCCCCTAAATCCCCTCTCAGTCCTGCCCCCCCATGACAGATATGATGACGTATCATATCATGTCAGATCTGACATGACGTACATTAAGATGATACGTAGATTTAACATCGGAGAGATAAAACATTAAGAACATGAAGAGAGATAAACAAGATATGATGTACACACACGATATGATGTAAAACATTAAGAACATTGAAGAGAGAGTGAGATGTGTGTGTGTGTGTGTGTGTGTGTGTGTGTGTGTATGTGTGTGTGTGTCTGTGTGTGTGTGCGTCTGCGTACAGACGTATGTGTATTGTATGCGTGTGTTGTGTCACAGGGAATGTGTGTGTGTGTGTGTGTGTCGGTGTGTATGTCTGTGCGACTGTGTGTGTCTGTGTCTGTGTGACTGTGTGTGTCTGTGTGTCCGTGTGTGTGTGCTGTGTCTGTGTGTGTGTGCTGTGTATGTGTGTGTCCGTGTGTCTGTGTGTGTGTGCTGTGTCTGTGTGTGTGTGCTGTGTATGTATGAAAGAGAGAAAAGAACAAGATATGAAAGCGATACGATGTACGAGATTACAAGCACACAACGTGCCGTACTGAAATGTCCATCTGTCCAAGTTGTTTTAAGAACGTCAGCCAGACCGTCTTTCAGCACTGCTAGTTGACCTATATTAAACTAGTCCACCCCATACACATTTTCCACAACATTCCCCCATTTGGGGCTATCCCTAGTCCCACCCAAATCATATAACCAAGAAAATGTGAACGTCTAACTAAACGAGAAACCATATTTATATAATAAAAGTTTAAATGGCTGATCTAAACAAGAAACCTAGCCATATAATACATTTTAAATGTCTAACTAAACAAGAAACCTTACTTCATTCACTGGACCCCTAACGGACCAACAAAGGCTGACTACCGTTCTCACAATAAACACAAAACCGCTCAAAACAAGAGTAATAATAAAACATCAAAAAAAAATACCCCAATTTATAATCCTAACCTGACAGACAAATCCCCCCAACCTCCACCGCTTACCAAATGAGCCACAGTTCCGGCCGGAAACCGCGACTCTCATCAGGGAAAGGAGAAGTTGACCGTCAGAACTAAACATAGAACATCCCTCCCAAAAAAAAATGACATTGTCTCTTCCATAACATTGAGTCCCAGTGTCCATCGCTCAGCCCCCCTTCCATGCCCACGCCATAGTCTCCTCACCGTATTGCCAAAAGTCACATTTTGCCAATACAGCAACCACCACGCCACACCTCCAGTCCCCGTAGAAGCGTGTCCCCATACCTGGACGGGAGGCGCTGGTACCGACCTCACCACGTGTCCCCCCATCTTCGACGGGAGGTGCCCATCTTGCCCACTGCGTTAGCCCCCCCCTTTGTCCCTCCAGTCCCCAGAACCGATCCCCAGACCACTTCTTCTCAATGCTTCCTCAGGCTCAGAACCGACACTCTGCCGATGCCCCTTCCCATTCCGGTTTGACCAGGACCACGAGTAAAATAAACAAAAAATAATAATAAAAAAAATAAAAAATAATGCAATGATTTTCAATGGTTGCAATCTCTATGCCGAAGGATCATTAGAAAATCAGACTAAAATTCCTAGTTAAAGGAATAAACCAACAAAACTGCACTCAGACCATCCCCCGTCACTCTTAAAGGAAAGAACCAACAAAAAGAAAATGTCCCTACCTCACCATACCCCTAATCCTCTATCCCCTCGTCTCCCTCTAAGGCAGCATAAAGCTGAGGATATGGCCCGATTTGTGGCTCAATCTCTTTCTGTCCCACCATCAGCATTTGGCTCGTTACGTGTGAAGTTACCAGCCTACCCAAGAGAGGCATACCACAACAGAAAAGGAGAACCAATATCAACCCTGCCACCCCAATGGATATCCCCGTCTGCATCACTATGCTTCCTCGGTGTAGTTGAGATACCGCTGCTGATTGTAAAACAAATAGTTGATCCACCCGGTGTTCTTATTGACCGATATCCATGGCAGAATAGACTCAAACCCTGCCGCAATCTCATTCTTAGCCATGAACTCGGCTGGAATGCCCCTTGGCTGTCCTATGCTGTCCAGATACACCCTTGGGTTCTGCCTTGTACTGTAGCTACGCTTCGTTCGAGAGATAGGAGACTCAGAAGGTCCTTCCGTCACTGATAATGGTAGGACCACCATTGGCATGATCGCCTGAACCCGGGCACATCTACCTGACCAATCTAAAGGAAGTGTATTCCTCAACCTCCTACCGCCGCAGAGCCAGTATTGGTCCGCCAGTGCCATATCCTGGACATTGGGGTTGGTTGGTATCCACTCCCTTTAACACGACCCCGTGTCCACACTTTCCTTCTTTCGTGCAGTTAGTCGTGATGCTCCAAATAGTAGTGCACCGCCCCTCTGCTTGTCCCCTAAATCCCCTCTCAGTCCTGCCCCCCCATGACAGATATGATGACGTATCATATCATGTCAGATCTGACATGACGTACATTAAGATGATACGTAGATTTAACATCGGAGAGAGATAAAACATTAAGAACATGAAGAGAGATAAACAAGATATGATGTACACACACGATATGATGTAAAACATTAAGAACATTGAAGAGAGAGTGAGATGTGTGTGTGTGTGTGTGTGTGTGTGTGTGTATGTGTGTGTGTGTCTGTGTGTGTGTGCGTCTGCGTACAGACGTATGTGTATTGTATGTGTGTATTGTGTCACAGGGAATGTGTGTGTGTGTGTGTGTGTGTGTCGGTGTGTATGTCTGTGCGACTGTGTGTGTCTGTGTGTGTGTGTGTGTGTGTCTGTGTGACTGTGTGTGTCTGTGTGTCCGTGTGTGTGTGCTGTGTCTGTGTGTGTGTGCTGTGTATGTGTGTGTCCGTGTGTCTGTGTGTGTGTGCTGTGTCTGTGTGTGTGTGCTGTGTATGTATGAAAGAGAGAAAAGAACAAGATATGAAAGCGATACGATGTACGAGATTACAAGCACACAACGTGCCGTACTGAAATGTCCATCTGTCCAAGTTGTTTTAAGAACGTCAGCCAGACCGTCTTTCAGCACTGCTAGTTGACCTATATTAAACTAGTCCACCCCATACACATTTTCCACAACACTATTCATAATGCAGCAATAATGGCTGCAGACCTGCAAGCAAAGTACAGCAAGTTGACAAAGGAGTATTCCAACGCAAATCACATTTTCACCAGTAACGTTAGTCTTGCATCTCCCGGTAGCTAATGAACGGACTCGGAGTAATGCCTTGCTGCTATGGGTAATAATAATATGCTGATGTTATTGTCCGTGTAACACTAACTATATAACGCTAATGCCACAAAACGAATGCCTTGTTAATCATAAGTAGTTACTTTGATGCAGTAGATTGTGTGTGTGTGTGGGGGACGGCGGGCGTTGTGCAGGTAGGTCGCGAGTGAACTTTTTTTTTTTTGCCTTTTGACGCTACACAAATTGATGGGTATTTATCGGCGACTGCTATCGGCACATTTGAGCTTATCGGCCGATAGGCCGATAGCAGTCAACAAGGCACTTATCGGCCGATACCGATACCCGACCGATATATCGGTGCACCCCTAATAGTCGTAGTACCCTAGAGTCTTCAAGGTATTCTTGTTTACCAGAGAGGAGATCCGGTACAGGAATCTAGTTTGTTGGTTGACTTAGTTTCATTACATTCGATCCCATTTTGTCACAGGAAAGATTTGCCTCTAGGATGGAACCCAGGTAGATAATTTCATCTTTCCTTTTCCTTGTCACCTTCACCTAATATGTTTTGATCTGGTCAGGTGCGCTGTCACCTAATATGTTTTGATCTGGTCAGGTGCGCTGCCTATCACCTAATATGTTTTGATCTGGTCAGGTGCGCTGTCACCTAATATGTTTTGATCCGGTCAGGTGCGCTGTCACCTAATATGTTTTGATCTGTGTCTGGTTAGGTGTGCCGTCACGCGTCACCTAATATGTTGCATCTGTCTGGTCAGGTGTGCCGTCACCGAATATGTAATTTTTTGCATCTGTGTCTGATCAGGTGCGCCGTCACTGAATATGTAATTTTTTGCATCTGTGTCTGGTCAGGTGCGCCGTCACCTAATGTTATGTTTTCATCTGTGTCCACTGACCACTGACACACACAGTGGGGGATGTTTTTTTTTTTTTTTCTATTATCTTTTTCCCTCTCCTTTTTTCCGATTTTTCTCCCATCCCACTGTTAGTCGTTATGCCAATTCCCAACCCCCTTCCTGGTTGTTGCGCACCACCCCCCCCCCCCCCCCCCCCCCCCCCTACTGTTGGTCCGGGAGGCCGGAGACTGTCACATGTTTTCCTCCGACACATGTGCAGCCAGCCAGCAGCCAGCGCAGATTCTCACCGGGAGTGTAACGTGTGGAAGGTCACACTACCTTTCTCCAGATCCTACCCTCGCTGTGCAGGCGCCCCGACGGAACTGTAGGGGTGGCTGTCCACAACGCCCAGGACCCACCCACGGCTTCCCTCCCCCTAACTCAGCCAAACGAGTTAGTATAGTGATCAGCCCAAGCCAAGGCAATGCTGACTCTCCGGGAGTCGAGACCGCAGCCTCTTGTATTGGTGACAAGCACAATCTCCGCTACGCCACCTGACCGCAGTGGGGGATGTTTTAAAAATATAATTTAATATATAATATAATAATTTGTGCTTCACCAAAAAATTTGGTCAGCAGCCGCCACTGGTGTTGGCGTTTCTTGCCTGTACATGCTACTATTTTCTATATATATATACCATTTTCAAATCAAATGTATATAATAGGAATTATGTTTCATCATGAATGCATCAAGGGGGGGGGGGGGGGGGTATTATGCTTTGATGGCCAGTAACGGCATTCGTGTTGAACACTACAGAAGCTGATCAGCTGGATGGGTATGAAAACATTGTTGGATCAAGCTAAAATGTATGTCAGATAGTCCTTACCTGTGGTCGGGTGTATTCCAAAAAGAATATTCCAATTGTCTGATCGCGATTTCCAGTATTGGTGTCCATCTGGTCCTGGACATAATTCGGCACAATTTATGGACCGAGTGTGCCAGATGCGTTTCGAAGTGGTCGGATGAATCGATTTACTCGGCTCCGTCTAAATTTAGTGCCCGGAGGGATTTAAACGTAACACACGGTCTGGAACAGGGTTTACTGCACTCTCGATACTGCCACCTAGCCGGATCTGGCCGGTACTGCACCCTCTGGGTCCCAGTATGTCTTTTAACAGCAACATACAGGTCCATGACATTGAATAGAATATTAAAATCGGAAAAAATTTAAACGGCCCAAATAACGAGTTTACTCGTTGGCGTTCAACCGCTGGTGGCCAATAACGAGTAAACTCGTTGTTGGCGCAGAAAGTGTTAAGCCCCGGGCCCTATTTTCTGAAAATCCGCCTAAAATACATACCTAACGGAACGTAGGCCAAATGCGTCCACATTTTTATAACAATAGCACCCTGCGCCGTTTTCATTGAGGTTTCTTACAAATGAACGATGCTTTATCTTGTCCTTTATATGCCGATTATCATTAGAATCTTAAATTGTACCATATGTCCCCCTTTAGACAACATATGTAACGCTACCAGCGCACTTTTGTTAGGATAATTAGTTGGCCATTCTCGGTCGCTATACCGAGGTCGCAGTAATAGTTTAACGCTGTTCAGATCACGTCGGAGAATATAGACCCATCCCAGTGACCTGCGACCTGTGCTAACGCTCTTGGGAAATGCAGTGTTGTAGTTCTCAACATTTTCAGCCTTTAATTTTAAACCAATGCTGCCATCTACTGACAACAAAAAAGTGTTGTCTAATCGTCACCTTGAGAGCTACTTCCGTATACAGCGCCGCCCAAACCCATTCTAGAGATTCCCACTTTTTGCTGGGAGTGGGGCGTGGCCGTATTTGGTCCCAGACAATAAGAGTGGCTGCAATTGGTCACTGTGACGTTAAGTAAATGGAATATTGCTCCACTTCTACAAGGTCCATTTGCATGTCCTTGGTATCTAGGGACATCTATGGACGTCAGTGAATGTATTCCCAGTGTCAGAAATATTGTGTCTATTACTAGGCTTGCTTAAATTGTGATGAAACAAAAGGAGAATATGAATTATGGTTTTTCTTTGCATATTTGACAGTGAATAACACCATGCTAAAAATGACCAGACATGAATAACTGCCACTGATCTCGTTAAGTACCTTCTTGAGATCAGGTGTACAGAAAATCTAAGGAAATTAATAAAGGGAAGATGATTAAACAGAAGGTTCTGTAGATACAGTACTGAATTCTCCCATCCGGACCAATGCTATTTGAAATATTATTATAGAATATAGAATTGCAGGCTTATAAATGACCTTATTATAGCCAATTCGCACATTTATGGATTGTGCCAAATCTTATCTTTCAAATGCCCGAGTTCAATTTGGATTTAGTATCACCAGGCGTGCATAAGAACAGATAATGAAATCTACTGTATGTACAGTAGGTTTCTTATTCCTGCCAGAGTGCCGCCATTTTTAAACTGATTTCAAATCTGATTGTTGCTAAATGCTCAAAATAGGGGAGACAAACTAACTGCGCTCCAATATATGCCAATAACGTTCAGTTTTGTGGTATATTATCCAGAGTAATAAGAGATATTAAAAAAAATTCATACAGCAGTAATTAGCTTGAAGCCCCATAGAGGCCTTTGGGAAGTGTCGTTTTGAAAAATTCCAACGCTCGTTGAAAGCTCTTGATGTCCTCTTCAAAATGGCCCCAATATGACCACAATTACCGGCGTAAATTTCAAAATGGCCGACTTTCGCGATCAAAACAACACAAAAACGAATACTAAAATCTCACTAATAACACTTTAACCTATTGTTAAACTAACGTATTGATGATAATATACATTAAAACTGCTGTTGTGACATGGTTATGATGTTTATATTTGAATATGTTTGAAAAATAAAACGATAATTTTGTCAGACAGTCTGTAGAGCTTGATTTATGACGTACCGCTGCTTACAACTCGGGCTGAGCATCGGGAAGTATGGAAGAGTACAGTATAAGGTAGCAGCTTATATGCTACGCAAAGAGGTGCGGGCTGCTAAACGGCGATATGCAAACAAGATGGAGACACAGATGGCACAGAACGACACGAGAGGCTTATGGCGGGGAGTACGAACGATAACTGATTATAAAGTCAGCCGTCCCTCAATAGTGAGTGCCGACGCCTCTCTCGCGGATGAACTAAACTCCTTTTACGCCAGGTTTGGAGCGAGCGGTGGTGACGTTAGCTCACCGGCTAATGACGTCACTGACTTGCCGGCTGCCACGGGAAGGGGGGGCTCATCCACGGGGGGGACACACACACACACACACACACACACACACTCTCTCATTGACGGAACACAGCATGAGATTGATGTTTAAGGGTATAAATACTCGGAAAGCGGCTGGCCCAGATGGGATAACAGGACGAATACTTAAGTCCTGTGCAAACCAGCTGGCCCCAGTATTTACATCCATATTCAATATATCTCTGGCTGAGTCCATGGTCCCTGCCTGCTTCAAAATGTCCACTATAATCCCGGTGCCTAAACACTCCTCTCCAACAAGCCTGAATGACTACAGACCGGTGGCACTCAGCTCTGTGGTCATGAAATGCTTTGAGAGGCTGGTCAAGGATTACATCTGTGCCTCCCTCCCCAGTAACATGGACCCACTGCAGTTTGCATACAGGACAAACAGGTCCACTGACGATGCATTCTCCCAAGTACTGCACAACACACAATCTCACCTTGACAGTCAGAAGGGGGGCTATGTGAGATTGCTGTTCATTGACTATAGTTCAGCATTCAACACCATAGTCCCCACCAGACTGGTTGACAAGCTGATGGATCTGGGTCTGAGCTCCGCGATGAGCGCCTGGATCCTGGACTTTCTAAGTGACAGGTCCCAGGCGGTCAGGGTGGGGGGTCATACTAGGGATGCCCCGATCGATCGGCCAGCGATCGGTATCGGCCGATATTCAGTATAAATATGAGATCGGTGAATTCCGATAATGCTTTATTTTCGCTGATCGTGAAAACCGATCGAAAAACATGATCCAATTCTTAGCAGAGTTCTCACTCGCTGACTTCTCTCTCAGGCACACAGCTGCTGCAGCTCGCTTAGCTAGCCGGCTAGCTACTGATAGCTCCTGATATCAACAAATGCTCCAGCAATAGTCGAGTGCATGATACCTCTGTTAGCTCACGTTAGCTCACTGTTTAAATTAAATGTCCCAGTAAACTAAATAGTTCACTGAGGCGTTGTCTTAACGTTATCTAGCCGGCTAGCAGTAGCTACAGATAGCTCCTGATATCAATGTCTTATAACATTTATTCGATGCGTATTAGAGCCCCTGGCTTGCAACGCAGTCACGAAAGGGGCTAGCTGAGGGCATGCTGAATGTGATTTGACCAAAGCAGAGTATACACACAGACAGTGGAGCTGTTTGCAGATAGCGAGCATTTTGACTTGTTGCGTGGTGGCGATGTCTCGCAGATAATACAACTACAAGTATAATTATATAATATATATATTTTATAATAAAAAAAAATTATTATATATTAAAAAAAAAAATTATAAAACCAAAAACGATCGGTATCTGCCGATATGGCTCATAGACTATCTGTGATCGGTATCGGTGGCAAAAAACGTGATCGGGGCATCCCTAGGTCATACCTCCAGCAAAATCAGTATCGGGTCCCCCCAGGGCTGCGTTCTGAGCCCCCTGCTGTATTCACTGTACACACATGACTGTGTGGCCAGGTTCAGCTCCAACTCCATAGTGAAGTTTTTGCGGACGACACGGTGGTGGTGGGGCTGATCTCTGACAAAGACGAGAAGGCCTACCGGGAGGATGTTGATGAACTGGCACGCTGGTGCCAGGATAACAGCCTACTCCTGAACATTGGTAAAACCAAAGAGCTGATTGTGGATTTTAGGAGAATACAGCAGGGGACACACAAGCCGTTGTGGATAAACGGGGCTATCGTGGACAGGGTGAGCAGTTTCAAGTACCTGGGAGTCCACATCACAGAGGACCTGACATGGACAACACACATAGATTCTGTGGTGAAAAAGGCGAAACAGCTCCTCTATCACGTGACCTGAGACAGTTAAGGAAGTTCAGAGTATCGGGGAAGATACTCCACTCCTTCTACTCCGGGGCTGTAGAGAGCATTCTGACTGGAAACATCACTGCCTGGTTTGGAAACAGCACGGCACAGGACAAGAAGGCCCTACAGAGAGTGGTGCACTCAGCTGAGCGTACTACGGGTATTGCACTACCCCCCCTGCAGGATTTATATAACAGGAGGTGCAAATCCAGAGCCTGTAGAATTATGAAAGACCCTCACCTAGGGGTGGGCGGTATGGTCTAAAATTTATATCACTGTATAATTTGAAGCATAGACGGTAACGGTATATATCACGGTATCATCGTTTTTGATTAAAAAAAATTTTATTTAATAATTTTTTTTTTTTTTTATAAAATATATATATTATATAATTAGACTTGTACTTGTATTATCTGCGAGACATCGCCACCACGCAACAAGCTCCACTGTCTGTGTGTACTCTAGTAGCCTCCAGCTACGGCCAGGATTCTCCGGAGCTGCACCTGGACCTATACTCGAGTAGCCTCGAGCAGAGCTACGGCCAGGATTCTCCGGCGCTGCACCTGGACCCTATTGGTGTGCTCAGCAAGCCCTCAGCTCGAATACGCATCGAATCAGTGTTATAAGACATTGATATCAGGAGCTATCTGTAGCTACTGCTAGCCGGATATATAACGTTAATACAACGCCTCAGTGAATTATTTAGTTCAATGGGACATTTCGTTTTGAACGGTGAACTAACTTGCGCTAACGTGAGCTAACAGGTTATTTTTAGGGGCAAATGCGAGTGAAATAGTCGCGCTGTGGTTACATGACGTCATTGCTATTTTAGAGCTGCCCTACCGGTTACACGGTATAGTCAAAATCCATACCGTAGAGCAAATTCATACCGTTTATACCGTATACCGTTTATACCGTCCACCCCTACCCTCACCACCCCAACAACAGCCTGTTCAAGCTGCTGCGGTCAGGCAAGCGCCTACGGTCACACGCTGCAAGAACAGAGAGACTCCGACTCAGCTTCTTCCCCCAGGCCATCAGAACACTGAACACTGAACTCTCCACTCACAAATACACATGAGCACACACACACACACACACACACACACACATGTGGCAACCGGAAAAAAAATCACTTTCAACAAAATGTCACTTTAAAAAATTAATCTTTAGAAACACTTTAAAATAAGGAGGTACTGTATAGTTTAGATACAGTAAGAGTTAACATTGTAAATTGTATATTACATAGTAGTGTCAGTTTTTCAGGAACCTAGCATGTCTTTTTTTTACCATGCATATGCATGTCTTATCTATTTAATTTTTTCAATGCCTATTTTATTCTATTTTATTATTGTATTTTGCACAATCAATGTGGGCATGACCACCTGCATTTCACTGTATGCCCTGGTATGTATGTGACAAATAAACCTCTTGATTCTTGATTCTTGATGTCATTTGCAGTCCGCCCCCAAACCGCACGGGCGGAAGAGGTTAAGAAGAAAATACAATTTAAAAATAATAATAATAATAATAATAATAATAATAATAATAATAATAATAATAATAATAATAATAATAATAATAATAATAATAATAATAATAATAATAATAATAATAATACAAATACAAATACATTGACACTTGACAGTGTATAAAGAAGGCACGGCAGCGCCTCTACTTCCTTAGGCGCCTAAGGAAGTTCAACGTGAGTCAGAAGATCCTCAAGAACTTCTACTCGTGCACAATAGAGAGCATCCTGACTGGTAACATCCCCTCCTGGTTTGGGAATAGCACCGCACACGACCGCAGCAGACTGCAGAGAGTGGCTCGATCAGCCAAACAAACAATTGGAGGTGGGCTTCCCACTCTCCAGGACATTTACACCAGGCATTACAGGGCCAAGGGAAAGAGAATAGTCAAAGACTCTAGCCACCCAAACAACTGCCTCTTTGCACTGCTGCGGTCAGGCAAGCGCTACCGGAGTCTCATGGCCAGTACAGAGAGACTCAAAAGGAGTGTATATCCCCAGGGCATCATGATGCTCAATGAATCTATGCAACACTAACCCATCCATCTACACTCATTGCACACACATCCACATGAACACACTCACTTTAAACACTCACCTTTAACACTTTAGACACTTTAAACACTTTTAACACTACACCATATTTTATATATTTATTACAAAAAGGTTTGCACTACATCCCTACCACATTTAACAAACACTGACTCACCTTTAACACTTTAGACACTTTTTAACACTACACCATATTTGATCTTCTATTTACATTATGCATTAGCATTATGTACCTTATCGTTTGCATTTTGTACTTCAGGTTGTACTTTAGTTTGTATATGTTGTATAGTGTTTAGACTTTTAAATAGTTTTACTGTATGAAGCACCTTCTCAGGGGGCTCATACAGAACCTGTACCGTACTTTATACGTGAGAAATAAAACAAAACTTGCACGTGAAGTTGTCGTGAGGAGGACATGTTATAACCAGACATAAAACGTAACCAATGTGATCCATGTCTCAAGAGTACAGACGCATTGTCCACCGAACGACACGCAGCGGAAGAGACCTCCGTGACCTCTGTGACCTCTGGTGAACTGCGGACAGCATTTCCTCAACTATCTCTTCAACTTTGCTCGAGTTGGACCGACTACTAGGTTTTAAACAGTTGAGGAAATGACATCTGCAGTTAAGAGGTCTGCTCTCCTCCAGGTGACACCTCCTACCTCCTCACCTCCTACCTCCTCACCTCCTACCTCCTCACCTCCTACGCCCGTCTCCTCGCAAAATAACTAAATCATTTCAGGTTAGAAAATCGGTGAAATGCCCTTTTAAGCCCCCTAGTGGAAAAGTGAGTAATCGCTCTAGACTGTGTTTCTGTAACCATGTAGTAGATATTACTGGAGCGGAGGGAAGAGACGAGGGCCAGGTCTGACAGACAGACAGGTCCGTGGGGACTTCAGACAGACAGACAGACAGACAGACAGGTGGGGACTTCAGACAGACAGACAGGTCCGTGGGGACTCCAGACAGACAGACAGACAGACAGACGGGGACTTCAGACAGACAGACAGGTCCGTGGGGACTTCAGACAGACAGACAGGTCCGTGGGGACTTCAGACAGACAGACAGACAGACAGGTCCGTGGGGACTTCAGACAGACAGACAGACAGACAGACAGGTCCGTGGGGACTTCAGACAGACAGACAGGTCCGTGGGGACTTCAGACAGACAGACAGGTCCGTGGGGACTTCAGACAGACAGACAGGTGGGGACTTCAGACAGACAGACAGACAGGTGGGGACTTCAGACAGACAGACAGGTGGGGACTTCAGACAGACAGACAAGTCCGTGGGGACTTCAGACAGACAGACAGGTCCGTGGGGACTTCAGACAGACAGACAGGTGGGGACTTCAGACAGACAGACAGACAGACAGACAGACAGGTCCGTGGGGACTTCAGACAGACAGACAGGTGGGGACTTCAGACAGACAGACAAGTCCGTGGGGACTTCAGACAGACAGACAGGTCCGTGGGGACTTCAGACAGACAGACAGGTGGGGACTTCAGACAGACAGACAGACAGACAGACAGACAGGTCCGTGGGGACTTCAGACAGACAGACAGACAGACAGACAGACAGACAGACAGACAGACAGACAGACAGGTCCGTGGGGACTTTGTTTATAGAGGAAAGGCTTCAAAAGCCAGCAAACTGCTACCTTTGCTGACAAAGACCCTGCTAATGCCAGGGGGAGGGGGGAGGGGGGAGGGGGGAGGGGGGAGGGGACAGAAATAGGAACACTAAGTTAAAATGAGGTTCTACTCACGGAAGAAGTCTTTCTTTGATAGGTTCTTCGCACACAGGACTGGAAGGAAGAAGAGGAGAGAGTGATGTTAGAAACAAGGTACACACATGATGAGATAGGAACAAGCGGAAACTGTATGTACACTAGACATTAATACAAACTAAGTCATAATATCTCATTTCCAAAGGAAATATGAACCCAAAAATATAATCTAGATTCTAGAATATGTTGTATTCATTGGCATATGGCTCCAATTAGGGTTCACACCTTGGTTCTGAATAAATAATTAAGAATTGCCACACTAGAGGAAAGGTCAAGATGTCTTGTTGTTAGTTTGGCCTGATGGTGGCGCTAGGGAAAAGGTAATGGAATGACCAAAATCAACTGCTGTTGTGACATGGTTATGATCTTTATTCTTGAATACGTTTGAAAAAAATAATAAAAAAATTATGTCAGACAGTGTAGAGAGCTTGATTTATGACGTGATGTCATTTTGGGACCGGTACCGGTCCCGTCGGGTGGAAGAGGTTAAATGTCTGGAAGCGCTCAATGTCAAATGATATTTCCGTTGCCTTTTTTGAGTTGATCTAAATGTTTTTTTTTATCAATTTTTTTTATTATTATTCACATGAAACAAGACAACACAATAACCACAATCACAATACTAAGAACTTCACAGAAAATAACAGAAACAATAATAATACAGAAATAACAAATTATAAAGCAAAAAGAAGGGAAAACAGAATTCAACCTATTACATTTCAAGGGGTACTATCTAATAAATAATAAATAATTGGCCTTTCCCAGTATTCAGCACCGTTTACCGGCCGTGTGGCCCTATATTAATAAAACTATATCTCTAATTTTCGAGTTGATCTAAATGTTACTGATTCTGTTAAATGGGCATATAATATTGTCTCATATCAATCGCAGGCACCTGAATCTAATTGTATCGTATCGTGGCAGACTTTGTGATATCGGCAAATATCGTAACGTTGTCCAAAGAATCAATATCGTATCGTATCGTGATGAAACTGGTGATTCCCACTCTTGTTCCTCTAGGAATCATGAATATTCACAGCAGATTGTGTGACTACAACTCATGGGTTAGGAGATCGTTTGAAAAGTGAAAGCTTGGCCTGATGGTGGCAGTAGAGGAAAGGTAATGGGTTCACCACGAACATAAGTTTCTTCTTGAGGTCACGAATGTGCACAACAAATTGTATGACAATGCGACCATTACTTTTCAAGATATATTGTTCTCAGTTTGGCCTGATGGTTGCACTAGTGGAAAAGAGATCGATGGATTTTCCCTCTAAAACCTACATGGACAAAGGTTCACCTGGACATAGTGTTATATTTTTGCCAATTCTGAGCGTATTCTTAGAGTCAGTATCACGTTTTATACCATTTATGATTCAGGGGGACCTACCCTTTATTTCTGGTGCAGTGTAAAGTCACCATCATACATTACCTTTGTGTGAGCATTAGGGGTGGGACGATACATCGATCCAGATCGATACATCGATGTAATTATCAACGATCGAATCGGATCGATGCAATGTAATAAGATCGATTCATATCGATACTCTTATTTTGAAAATCCTGTGGCGAGTCTCATATCTGCCCAAGAACAACAGCAGTAGCTCCGTGTGTGTAGACGTTACAGCATAGCATTCTCCCTTTCTGTGTGTGTGTGTGCGCGTGTCTTTGGAAAGACCAGATGAGGTCAGAGGAGTAAGGAGTTTGATGTTTAAATGTTATTTAAACATAAACAATATAATACATAATAAATGTAGGCCTATACATGATCATGCAACATCAACAAATTGTTGTAGGAACGGTTTGGGAGAGGGAGGTAGGGAGGGGTTTTAGGTTGAGTTTTGAGTTCCAAAAAATGGAGCTTAAAGTTTAAAGCTCAATATATCAAAACGTGGCACTTTACAGTGAACAGGAGGTCTATTTGTATTAAAAACAATAGATTGATTTTCCTTTAAATGTCTGGAAGAGCTCAAAAATACAAATGTCAAATGATATTTTCGTTACCTTTTTTTAGTTGATCTAAATGTTACTGATTGTGTTAAATGGGCATATGATATCATCTCATATCGATTGCAGGCACCTGAATCTAATCTAATCGTATTGTATCGTGAGAGACTTTGTGATATCGGCAAATATCGTATCGTTGTCCAAAGAATCGATATCGTATCGTATCATGATGAAACTGGTGATTCCCACCCCTAGTGAGCATACAATATTTGACGTACATCTTTTGTAATAAAAAAAAGGGACAGTATTGTCAATACTGGCTCACTGACACCTAGATCAAGCGCCCCCATAATTAATGTTATTAGTTGCACCTGTTTTTGCTAGTTATAGGCTATGTGTAGACTATAGTTTGAGGTAGGTAGGTATTATTATGATACTATGATTACAGTGTAGGGCAGTTGTCGACAGTGAAAGCAGTAGGTAGGCAGGTATACATTTAGTATAGGGAACAGAGTTCGTACAGTATGGATAACCTATAGGGTATAGGCAATTGAGTTCAGAGTTCAGAGTTGATATGGTGGGGGGGGGGGGGGGGGCTGTCATTGTGGTACAGAGTTCAGGGAGATGATGGAAAGAAGCTGTTCCCGAGTCTGCTTGTAGCAGAGATTCCTGTAGCGCCTCTCGGAGGGGATGAGGGAAAACGGTCCTTGATTGGGATGAGAGGTGTCCTTGACAATGCCTTCATCAGACACCATTTGTGATGGATAGATTGAATTGCAGGGAGTGATGTACCGGTGATGCGTTGGGCGGTTTTCACCAGCCTCTGCTGGGCTTTCCGGTCTGAGGCAGTTTGCTGTACCAGACTGTGATGCAGTTGGTGAGGATGCTTTCAATGGACCTGCCATGGGCCTCTCTCAGCCCGTCACTGGGCCTCTCTCAGCCCTTCACTGGGCCTCTCTCAGCCCGTCACTGGGCCTCTCTCAGCCCGTCACTGGGCCTCTCTCAGCCCGTCACTGGGCCTCTCTCAGCCCGTCACTGGGCCTCTCTCAGCCCTTCACTGGGCCTCTCTCAGCCCTTCACTGGGCCTCTCTCAGCCCGTCACTGGGCCTCTCTCAGCCCGTCACTGGGCCTCTCTCAGCCCTTCACTGGGCCTCTCTCAGCCCGTCACTGGGCCTCTCTCAGCCCGTCACTGGGCCTCTCTCAGCCCTTCACTGGGTCAGATTAATTCCGGGCTAAATCCTTGTGATTAAACAAGAGCTTAACCTCTTAAGCCGGAGCCCTATTTTCTGAAAATCGGCCTAAAAGTACATACCTAAGTAAATGGAAGATTGCTCCACTTCTACAAGGTCAATTTGGATGTTCTTGGTATCTGATTCTAGGGACATCTATGGATCTCAGTGAATGTATTCCCAGTGTCAGAAATATTGTGTCTGTTACTAGGCTTGAGTAAATTGTGATGAACCAAAGGAGAATATACTTTTTTTTGCTTCGACAGTGAATAACATCATTCTAAAAATGACCAGACATGAAAAATTCTAAGCAAATGAATAAAGGGAAGATGATTAAACAGGAGATTTTGTAGATACAGTACTGAATGCGGACACATGCAATTTTAAATATGATTATAGAATATAGAATATCAGGCCTATAAATTACCTGATTATGGCCAAGTCGCACATCTATGGATCGGGTCAAATCTCCCCTTTCCAATGACAGAGTTCAATCTGGATTTAGTATCACCAGGCGTGATTCACAAACAGTGAATGAAATCTACTGTAAGTACAGTTACTTTTTTATAATGTAAATTTCTCCGGCATTTTTCATCAGATTGCAACGCCGTTTTTTGCTAGACGTTCACAGAAAGGTAGAGAAACTAACTGCATTCTGTTTTATGACAATATCGTTCATGTTTGTGGGATATGATCCCGAAAAATTTGAAATAAAAAAGTCAATGTAGAAGTCAGATGATTGACAGAGGCTGACGTGAGCTAGGAAGTGTATTTCTTTTTTTATTCAAAAGCTCATCGAAAGTCCTGGGTCTCCTCTCCTCATAGGACTACAAACAAAGTGTCATTTCCTCGCATCAATACTCGCCTTTTTCTGACTAGATTTCTATAACTAATATTTCACTAATAACACTTAAAACCATTGGTAAACAAACGTAGTGCTGAAAATATACACTTTGACTGCTGTTTTGACAGGGTTAGGGTCTTTCCTCTTGGCTACATAAAAAAAAATATATATACATTAATTTATACATTGTGTAGAGATGAATTTATGGCGTGATGTCATTGTTGGTCCTGTACCGGACCGCTCGGGCTTAAGAGGTTAATGCATGCTGTGATAGACGCGCAACCTCTGCTAAACCTCCATTACAGCCCTGTAGCAGTGACCAGAAAGAGCTTAGCCCTGCTAAACCTCCATTACAGCCCTGTAGCAGTGACCAGAAATAGCTTAGCCCTGCTAAACCTCCATTACAGCGCTGTAGCAGTGACCAGAAATAGCTTAGCCCTGCTAAACCTCCATTACAGCCCTGTAGCAGTGACCAGAAAGAGCTTAGCCCTGCTAAACCTCCATTACAGCCCTGTAGCAGTGACCAGAAAGAGCTTAGCCCTGCTAAACCTCCATTACAGCCCTGTAGCAGTGACCAGAAAGAGCTTAGCCCTGCTAAACCTCCATTACAGCCAGTGACCAGAAAGAGCTTAGCCCTGCTAAACCTCCATTACAGCCAGTGACCAGAAAGAGCTTAGCCCTGCTAAACCTCCATTACAGCCCTGTAGCAGTGACCAGAAAACTACAGCAAATGACTAGCTAGCATAAACAAGAATCTATCTGGTTCGGAGGATCCAAAATGGTTTTACCGGCCTGTGGCGTCTGACATGAGTTATGTTTTAATGAGACGTGATTTCTGTCTCAGCCTGAAGAGGTTTTAATAAACTCTGACCTAACTACCACACTACATAAGGTTAACCTTTCACTACCACACTACAGACGGTTAACCTTTCACTACCACACTACAGAAGGTTAACCTTTCACTACCACACTACAGACGGTTAACCTTTCACTACCACACTACAGAAGGTTAACCTTTCACTACCACACTACAGAAGGTTAACCTTTCACTACCACACTACAGAAGGTTAACCCTTTCACTGCCACACTACATAAGGTTAACCTTTCACTACCACACTACAGAAGGTTAACCTTTCACTACCACACTACAGACGGTTAACCTTTCACTACCACACTACAGACGGTTAACCTTTCACTACCACACTACAGAAGGTTAACCGGCTTTCACTACCACACTACAGACGGTTAACCTTTCACTACCACACTACAGAAGGTTAACCTTTCACTACCACACTACAGAAGGTTAACCTTTCACTGCCACACTACAGACGCTGCTTGGGGGTCAGGCTCTCTGGTAACCTAAGGGGATTAAGGGATTAACCTGCACACTGCTCCACTGTCTCCTTCAGCACCAAAGAGCTAAACGCCTCTCTTCATCAGCATCAATGACCTCCCACAGCCCTGGCTGATGAATGGGCTCCAGGCACAATGAAGACATGGATGTGGGGGAGGGGGGGATAAAGCACTAAACTAATGAATAGGCCTACATAAATCAACAGGTAGCTAATAAATAATAATAACCAACTGGTCTTATAAACTGACACTTCTCTTGGGGTTGTATATTATGTAAGGGATAATGTATAGCTACGAGGTCATTGTCGCAAAATAATTGACCGACACTACGTTCTGGAAGACAAGACGAGCTCAAATTAGGGCTGGGCGATATGGCCTAAATATGATATCACGAGATTTTCTGACCTTTCGGCGATACACGATACACATCACAATGTTTTTCCTTTTTTCCCCAAACAATTCATTATGAGGCTTACCAAGACAGTATTTGAGTTTGCAAGCTAACATTAAAGACAAAAGACTCAAGCATTTTTATATTATATATTAGATTTTAGATTATTGGATTATTAGATTATATATTAGCATTTTAGCCTTTAGTTTTTTTAGATTTAGATTATTAGATTATATATTGTAACTATTTATTGTAGGGCAAATATAACTGAGAGGGCATACATAGTACTAATCTTATTAAAAAACTTTTGACTGTTTAAAAATAAATGAACGACCACACTCACACATGACGACAAATTTCTTTAATTGTTACATTAGATATAAATACTGATTAGGCTTGGGCGGTATGACGGTATTACGGTATACCGGGGTATTTCGAAATACCGACGGTATTGAAAATCAATACAGTCTAAACAGAGTTTTGTTGTAGTGCACACACGCGCCAGCAGAGGGCGAGACTAGTCCTCACTAGTGGGGCGAGCCATGCAGAGCTGGTTGTCTACACACAGGAGGAGGAGGAGGAGGAGGAGGAGGAGGAGGAGGAGGAGGAGGAGGAGGAGGAGGAGGGGAACCCCGCTTCAGTGAGTGAAATTAAATGAGACACGCTTACCGTTGCTGGTGCTGCAGGCTAACTGGCTATTCTGAGAGCCAACTGTAGTGTTGTGTATGATCACAACGGTGTTCACGCTTTACGGTAATGTTGCGACAGTGCTGTGAAAATACCGTAAAGCGTTGCGGTAACGAGAGTGTGTGTTGTTGTTGTGTGTAGGATGCTGCGGGCGAACTGCTACCATTCTGAGAGCTTAACGTTAGCACTAGATGCTGCGGGCTAACTGCTACCATTCTGAGAGCTTAACGTTAGCACTAGATTGCTGCGGGCGAACTGCTACCATTCTGAAAGCTTAACGTTAGCACTAGATGCTGCGGGCTAACTGCTACCATTCTGAGAGCTTAACGTTAGCACTAGATGCTGCGGGCGAACTGCTACCATTCTGAGAGCTTAACGTTAGCACTAGATGCTGCAGGCTAACTGCTACCATTCTGAGAGCTTAAAGGATAACTCCACTTTTTTTTTCAATTAGCTTATTTAACATCTTCCCTGGAGTTAGACAAGAAGATGCATACCTTTTTTGTCTCTGTGCGTGCATTTTAGCTTTGGGAATAGACGCTCCGTTAGCATAGCTTAGCTTCATCACTGGAAGTGGGGGAGGACAGTAGCCTTACAGTGCCTTACAGTGTATTGCAAGGTCTGACATTGACCAAACTTGATATGCATGACCTTGGTGGGCTCTAGGTCAACTCCTGAAAAGGGGGTCAATGTCAGACTTTGCAATCAAAAGTTAGGGGGCTAATAACCCTTGCCATAATTTCAGTGCGCCCCTAACTTTTGATTGCAAGGTCTGACATTGACCCCCTTTTCAGGAGTTGACCTAGAGCCCACCAAGGTCATGCATATCAAGTTTGGTCAATGTCAGACCTTGCAATACACTGTAAGGCACTGTAAGGCTACTGTCCTCCCCCACTTCCAGTGATGAAGCTAAGCTATGCTAACGGAGCGTCTATTCCCAAAGCTAAAATGCACGCACAGAGACAAAAAAGGTATGCATCTTCTTGTCTAACTCCAGGGAAGATGTTAAATAAGCTAATTTAAAAAAAAAAGTGGAGTTATCCTTTAACGTTAGCACTAGATGCTGCGGGCGAACTGCTATTCTGAGAGCTTAACGTTAGCACTAGATGCTGCGGGCTAACTGCTACCATTCTGAGAGCTTAACGTTAGCACTAGATGCTGCGGGCGAACTGGCCATCTCCGTGATTTGTTTACTTGGTAACACGGGTTGCCACCCACCCCCCACCCCCCGCTGATGATAATGAAAGTCATACCGTCATATACCGTATACCGGGGTATTAGGTAATCAAGGTATAACGGTATGAAAAAAGTCATACCGCCCAAGCCTAATACTGATATTATTTATGTAAATCTACAAACTGGTAATCTTATAACTGGTAATCGAATGCTTTTGCATACATTTATATGAACTATTCCACTTACCAATGGCCAGGTGAAGCCTGTGCCCAAAACACTGGAGTCGAGTCCACTTGTTTAAAGCCAAGGCTTTGACAACATTGGCTCTGCTGTATTTTCCACGGTTGTCAATGGAACCATGTCCTTTCCTATGTCGAACGTTACCGCATCTGTGATCTCCCCCCATCGCTTGCTCTTCTTGTCATAAGGGATGCTACTGCTGGCAAATGATGTAGTTAGCGTCGTCTGTTTTGGCTGTGGTTTTAAAACACTCCGCGCAACTTAATGCTTTCGGAATATTGGTAGTGTTTCCTCCCGTTGCCCCGACTTTAGCTTTACAAAGTTTGCACAGAATGGTGCTCTGACTCACGTCTGTTCGCGTGTAGCCGAACCAGGTCCATATCACTGATGTAGAACACTTTTTTGGAATTAATTCTACTGTAGAGTCCTGGCTTTCATTTTCGCCTTGGTCACTCATCTTGTGGCACCGAGCCACCGCCTCTCTGTCTCTGGCTAGGTGTGTGCGCTTGTGTGCGTGTATGTGCGTGTAGATGACGTAATTTGGGCAAGTGTGTGTGTGACTGACTTTTTTTTCTACAAGAGGGAGAGGGAGAGGAAAACATTTAGCGCTGCGCTTGTAAGTCTCATCTCAGCCGCGGCGGCCTCTAACGCGAGGGCAAAACATCACGATATCCACGATACGTTTAAAAAGTGTATCGTTAATGAACAGTACCCGCAAGGGTTTCCCCCCCGATAAGATAAACCCAATGGAAAAACATGCACTACAATAGATCGCTAACGCTGTGGCGTCCTTGACGAAGACGGACAGGAGCACTTGGATTGGTCCCCTGGCGCGGCTCACGTTGACGCCTGTCTGCTCCCGGCTGCCCTTGGGGGGGAAGGACGACGGGATGGGTTAATCGGAGAGACGAATCGCATGCGTGCCGATTGATGACCTCTGAGCAGGTCCTAAATTATTATTATTATTATTTATATTTATATAATATCGTCATATCGCCCAGCCCTAGATCAAATGCAGACGCGGTTGTTCTGTTGCTCCTCTGGCGTTGGAGGAAATATCACAATGGGCTTGATTGCACCTGATGCAGTGCAGCTGTGCATATGGTAAAGCTGAGTCTATTTAGGTTTGAAGCTCGCAGTGTCAACGTATACATTATCCCGCTTATTACAGGGCTAACTTACCAACAATATAATTCATTTTACACCATCGACAAGACGAGATCAAATGCATGGTGTCGAGACCTGCCTCGGGCAGGCGCTGCACAGCCGTGCTCCATAGGCTGTGGTTGGTATAACGCTGCGAGAGTCCGGCTGCGAGGCTATCTTTCCCCGTTGCCCCTAACAGCGGTCATTATTGCGCGTTGCCCCTAACAGCGGTCATTATTGCGCGTTGCCCCTAACAGCGGTCATTATTGCCCGTTGCCCCTAACAGCGGTCATTATTGCGCGTTGCCCTTAACAGCGGTCATTATTGCGCGTTGCCCCTAACAGCGGTCATTATTGCGCGTTGCACCTAGCAGCGGTGAATTATCAAGAAATAATTCACCGCTGCTAGGGGCAACGGAGCGCTATTGACCAATCACAATCAAGCATTTTAGCTCATTTTAAAACGCCATGTAATAAATTGTATATAATACATCCCTCTCGAGAGACAATAAAAGCTTGAGTTGAACTAAATTGAAATATGAGTGAACAACAAAGGGATAAATAGGATTTTACGAGTATAAGTTAGTCCATGTAGAGGAAAGCATTGAAGTGAAAGACATGAATATACCTGTAAAGGCCTCTAATGAAGGTACTTTACTCAACTTAACTGTAGTCAATTAACAGTTTAATCATTAACTGCTTCTCCCCTATTCCACCCCATAGAGTTGAAATTATGTCACCTTGATAGATAAGTGCTGTGGCAGCCATATGCTATAGTAAATATTGGTGTGTGTGAGTGTGTGTCTGTGTGTGTGTGTGTGTGTGTGTGTGTGTGTGTGTGTGTGTGTGTGTGTGTGTGTGTGTGTGTGTGTGTGTGTGTGTGTGTGTGTGTGTGTCTGTGTGTGTGTGTGTGTGTGTGTGTGTGTGATCTTGAGAACTAGGAGCATAGGTAGGTATGTGGAAGAATGCAGGTAATCGCACGCACGCACGCACACACATCATGAGATGGCTTAAGGTGGAAGACAGAGTAAATCAGATAGGGATGTGCCTAGTTCACAGAATAGTGCACGGGGTAGTGCCAGTGTACTTTAACAACTACTTCAACCGAATCAGAGACACCCATGCATACCAAACTAGGCGCAGCTCAACTGACTTTGTGCCAGTCAGATTCAGGAGCTGTATGGGGAAGGAGTCATTTTTATATTCAGCAGCTGTCTATTGGAACAGTCTGCCCAGTGAACTGAAAATCATAGACAATGCCGTTAGATTCAAGTCCAGCCTGAAGACATGGCTCAAAAGGGACTATACTTACCTAGACATTTAGCTTAAGGCACCCTTGCATGTTGTATGAGTCTGTATGTATATAAATGTTAAATGGTATATGTGATGTGTTGTGATGTCACGTTTTGTATGATGCATGTTTTAAGCATCACACTCCCCCACCCCCCTACAAGGACCACAATGGAAATAAGCTCTGAGCTTTTTTGTGTTTTATCCTTGGCAGCAGGGAGCGAAATTAACTTTTTGACTCACCGGCCAGTGGCGGGTAGATGGGAAGAATCTACCCGCCAAGCATATTTCTTACCTGCCAAATTTTTTTTGATTAAAAAAATATATATATATATTTTATATAATTTTTTTTTAAAATAAAATATATATTATATAATCATTGTATTATCTGCGAGACATCGCCACCACGCAATAAGTCAAAATGCTCGCTATCTGCAAACAGCTCCACTGTCTGTGTGTATACTTGAGTAGCCTCCAGCTCCAGCAAGGATTCTCCGGCCCTGCAGCTAGACCCTATATTCAGCTAGACCCTACATTCAGCATGCAAGGATTCTCCGGCGATGCAGCTGGACCCTATTGGTATAACGTTACGGTTCTTTTGTCAAATCACATTCAACATGCCCTCAGCTAGAATACGCATTCAATCAATGTTATAAGACATTGATATCAGGAGCTATCTGTAGCTACTGCTAGCCCGGTAGATAACGTTAAGACAATTTAGTTTACTGGGACAGATAGATCTAATGTGAGCTAGCTAACGTGAGCTAGCTAACGAGGGAACGGAGGTATTATGCACTCGAGTAGACTATTGCTGGAGCATTTGTTGATATCAGCAGCTATCAGTAGCTAGCCAGCTAGATACCGTTAGACAATGCCTCGTCATGTATTAAACTAAAAGTAAATAGTTGACTGGGTCATTGTTTAAACAGTAACGGTAGCTCATGGAGGTCCGATATAGACTAGAGCAGACTGCCCGCATATCGCAATGGTGGCGTTTCAGGAAGTAAACAAGCCAAATGAGAGCTTCCGATTGGTCATTTGCTTTCTTTCTCATGAAACCAGTCACGTCACTCTACTGTGATTGGACCGTTGACTTGAGTGCAATGTGGGACTTGTAGTTTTTTAACGATCTCGCGGCGGAGAAAAAAAAGACGAGAGAGGCTATAATCTGTACTCGCACAATCAAAATAAGAGTATCGTTATGAACTACACGTCTACACGCCACACGGCGTGCGCCAAAGGTAAAAACTGAGCGCCCCTGGCGGGCGGCGGGCTTTAGTTTCGGTCCCTGCTTGGCAGTATATCCTGACTGTGCTCTTCTGTCACATGTTTATTTTTATATTGTCAAATAAAGTCATTCATTCATTCATTCACACACACACACAGAGAGAGAGATACACACACACACACACAGAGAGAGAGATACACACACACACACACACACACACACACAGAGAGATACACACCCACACACACACACAGAGAGAGATACACACACACACACACAGAGAGAGATACACACACACACACACACAGAGAGAGATACACACACACACACACACACACACACACACACACACAGAGAGATACACACCCACCCACACACACACAAACACACACACAGAGAGAGATACACACACACACACACAGAGATACACGCACACACTAAGGTGCAAAGTAAAGGGTTAATAGCAGATGGTACAGACCCTCTTAGATGTGAGAGCTAGTCTCTTAACCTTCATGTGACCCCATGTGGGCAAGAACATACACACGTGATGCACACACAGGCCAGTAGGACATGTCTCATGTCTGTGTGCGTGTGCATGTGTGTGCGTGTGTGTGTGCGTGTGAGTGTGTTTAACAGAAACATTAGGATGAGGAGAGGAGGATGAGAGTGTTGGGCACCGCAGCCCTCTCTGCATTATAGATGGACTAGTGAACTCCTCAACCCAGAATAGTTAGACCAGCCTCTAACCCAGGAGGGCTTGTATAAAGAGAGATTCTAACTAGGCTTGGGCGGTATGACGGTATTACGGTAGACCAGGGTATTTCAAAATCCCGTCGGTATGATTTTCAATACCGTGACGTCACAGACTGTGAGCCAAATCACAGATGCGTTTCTTTCTATTACAGAGTTTTAACAGGGACGGCTGGTTGGTTGTAGTGCAAAGCACGCGCCAGCAGAGGGCAGGGCAGTCTGTCTTTCCCTCTCTCAGTCAGAGCTCAGCAGCTGAGCTGAGCAGGAGACGCAACGCGCGTGTTCCTGTGGGTCTTCCATCTCGCATGTGTGTGTTAATCTGCACGACAAATAAAGACTTATTCTTCTATAGAATGCGGTTATGGACCGGTGGCCGTCTGTTTATTAAGGTCGAATGGACCATGGGTCCACTTCCAGACATCGGATGATTGTGGATTCGGGTATCGAAACGTTTTTCTAAAGTTTTGAGAGTACGGATTCGTGCGTGAATGTGGACCCGGGAACACGTTGTTTGGGTAAGTCAGTTATGTTATGGTTAAGCGTATGGAAGATGAACGTATGAGGATCCGGATATCTTTTCTTCGAATGCGGGAGTCAGCGGGACGTTAATAATAATATAATTGTCCGAGTTATGAATGCTGTGTATGTTTGGTAAACCTTTCCAGTTCGACTGTGTGTGCGTATTGGCTTGGTGGGAGAGGGGGGGATATGTGAGATCCACTACCGAGGAGCAGGACCCTCACCTGGTGGGAGAGGGGGGGATATGTGAGATCCACTACCGAGGAGCAGGACCCTCACCTGGTGGGAGAGGGGGGGATATGTGAGATCCACTACCGAGGAGCAGGACCCTCACCTGGTGGGAGAGGGGGGGATATGTGAGATCCACTACTGAGGAGCAGGACCCTCACCTGGTGGGAGAGGGGGGGATATGTGAGATCCACTACCGAGGAGCAGGACCCTCACCTGGTGGGAGAGGGGGGGATATGTGAGATCCACTACCGAGGAGCAGGACCCTCACCTGGTGGGAGAGGGGGGGATATGTGAGATCCACTACCGAGGAGCAGGACCCTCACCTGGTGGGAGAGGGGGGATATGTGAGATCCACTACCGAGGAGCAGGACCCTCACCTGGTGGGAGAGGGGGGGATATGTGAGATCCACTACCGAGGAGCAGGACCCTCACCTGGTGGGAGAGGGGGGGATATGTGAGATCCACTACCGAGGAGCAGGACCCTCACCTGGTGTGAGAGGGGGGGATATGTGAGATCCACTACCGAGCAGTGTTAATTTTGGCAGCTATTTTAATTTTTGTTTTAGTCTTAGTCATGTGTCAAATGCTCCTTTTGCGTTTTCATCATATTTAGTCACCTTCATATATCTTTCGTTTATTCAGTTTTAGTCAACTACAGGTCTGAGCATTTTAGTCTTAGTCAGTTTTAGTCTCGATTTAGTCTTTTTTGTTTTAGTCTAGATTTAGTCGCAGAAAACGGATGACTTTTTGTCTAGTTTTCGTTAATGAAAAAAAAGGCATTTTATTCTCTTGTAATGCAATTCTATGTACCACTACAGTCAGTCAAATTCACATGAATTTCTATTGGGATCATAGATTCATGTAGACGCCCTTCTCCCCACTCCCCCCATAACGTAATGAGTTAAAGATGTAAACAGTTAAAGACCCTCACCAGTCTTAAAATAACAAAAACAGTAAAGTGAACCTAACGTTTCCACAGCCCATGTGAAGCAGACATGACCCCTGGTTGTACAAAAAGAATATATATATACATATAGAGCATAGAAGTGCTCCACATATATACACCTTAAGACATAATCAAACCAATAGTTTTAGTCTTAGTCATGTGTCAAATGCTCCTTTTTCGTTTATCATAATATTTAGTCACCTTCATTTATTTTTCATTTTAGTCTTAGTCAGTTTTAGTCTCGATTTTGTCTTTTTTGTTTTAGTCTAGATTTAGTCAGGGGAAAAAGCTTCGTTGACGACCATATTTAGTCATCATTTTCGTTGACAAAATTAACACTGCTACCGAGGAGCAGGACCGTCACCTGGTGGGAGAGGGGGGATATGTGAGATCCACTAGCGAGGAGCAGGACTCTCACCTGGTGGGAGAGGGGGGGATATGTGAGATCCACTAGCGAGGAGCAGGACCCTCACCTGGTGGGAGAGGGGGGGATATGTGAGATCCACTAGCGAGGAGCAGGACCCTCACCTGGTGGGAGAGGGGGGGATATGTGAGATCCACTACCGAGGAGCAGCACCCTCACCTGGTGTGAGAGGGGGGGATATGTGAGATCCACTAGCGAGGAGCAGGACCCTCACCTGGTGGGAGAGGGGGGGATATGTGAGATCCACTAGAGAGGAGCAGGACCCTCACCTGGGTGGAGAGGGGGGGATATGTGAGATCCACAGCCCTCAAGTTATTATCGCTGCTTAAACACAGTACTTAGTACTTTGAGAGGTGTCAAGTTTGGGCGGCCGGGTAGTAGGGGTGGACGGTATAAACGGTATTAATTTGCTCTACAGTATGGATTTTTACTATACCGTGTAACCGGTAGGGCAGCTCTAAAATAGCAATGACGTCATGTAACCACAGCGCAACTATTTCAATCGCATTTGCCCCTAAAAATAGATAGAATTAGTCATAGATAATAGATATGTGCAAACTGGAAAAAGTTATTTAGGAGGCTTCGCGCAGTGGGCGTGTCAACACGCAATTGTCATTTCATAATAAACACATATCACCGCGGCGCACAGCAAGTTTCAATTTCAGTTCCTGGCATTTTTAACCAGTGGAGAAAGGTAAGATATTTCCCTATCGTTTTTCTTATATGAATTATTCTACGTTAATAAAACATACCTGGTGATCAACTACAGTTTGCTGTAAACATTACGATATGTGTGTAGTGTTATGATAACGACGGCAGCAGCGGGAGCCGGGAGGACGGCTGCAGCAGTGGATTTGCGAATAGCATGCAGCTGCAGAGCCGCAGAGCCAGGGGCTCTTTCAGGTCTGGTCACAGGCCCGTCAAACAGCGCCCCCCCACCCAACGGCTGAATTGCCAATGGCTGAAATGAATGACCTGAAAGAGCCCCTGGCTCTGCGGCTCTGCAGCTACCTATGCTTCTAGCAAAATCCAGCCCCGCTGTTTGCAATGGGAGCAGGAGTCTCGACTCGGGACTTATTTTATTTGGAATATAATGACTTTATACGCAAAAGTAGCCTAGTTTTAAGTTAAAATATTATAAATCTACATGCCTTGAGGATGTCATTCTTTATATAGCCTGCCTATCAGGCAAAAAAATGTATTCTAACAGAAACACTGATACCGTGATATACCGTTACCGTCTATGCTTCAAATTATACTGTGATATAAATTTTAGACCATACCGTCCACCCCTACCGGGTAGCACAGCAGACTAAGCGTCTGTCTACCACCGCAGAGACACTGGTATTGAATCCGGCTGTCAGCGGTGCCTCCGGCTTGGCCAGTCGTCCATACTAACACAATTGGCAGTGTCAGCGGGTGGGAAGCCGGTGGGTGGTAATCTGGTCGTTGTAAACAGCGACTCCTACAGGTCGGTCAGGGCGCCTGCACAGCGAGGAAGGGATCTGGGTGAGGTAGTGTGCCCTCCCACGCGTTACACTCACCCAATGAGAGTCCTCGCTGCCAGGTGAAAAGAGGCTGCTGGCTGTCTCCTATGTATCAGAGGAAGCATCCGATAGACTTCAGGGCTCCCTAGACCGGCAAGTAGGGAGCAAATGCACGCAACAACCAGGAAGGGGAGGGGGGGAATTGGCATAAGGACTAAATTGGGATGGGAGGAAAATAGGAGGAGAAAAAGTGGATAAAAAAAAAGAGAGGTGTCAGGTTTGACAATAACTAGAGCAACCTAGCCTACGACGAGACCACGCCCTCGAGGACAATGGTGGTTGTTTAGTGAGTGATGTGAACTTGAACCTGCCATGGATCTGTGCTGAGGGCCAATTTCTCCCCTGGGATGTTAAGTGACCTTAAAATGAGAGTTGGTGCAATTATGATATCAGAGCCACAGACTCATCTTAGGTAATGGCTACAATTACCAAAGTGCCAAATTATCCAAAGACCATCTGAGCAATTTGCATGATGAGTCATACAAGGGAAAAAAGAGAGAAAGAGAGCGAGAAAGAGAGCTTTCTATGAAGAAATCGATCCCACACCACTCCTAAAACTAGGTCAGAACTATTTTAAATTGTGCATGTAGCTCAGAGCCAAAACACAGGTTATAGATCGTATAGCTTACGCTCTGCTCTTAGTGGAACTATCCCTTTATCAAATCTAATGAATAATTTTCTCCACATGCACACACCCATCCGCCTGGCCACACCCACATCCGCTCCTCTACATAAGCGGGGTCGTGGCCACACCATCAGCTCCTTCCCTATTTTCACCACCGAAAGTGTCTGTAACACACCACTTTAAGTTTAGTGCCAAAATAGTTGTTGGAAAGGAGCTACGTTGACATTGTATCTTTGTTTTTTCTCTCTCGCAAATTTCAGAAAAAGCAAAGAGATAATGTCTTCACCGTCGGAGGGTCTAGACGGTTACAATGCTACCCTCCACCAGCGCTTCACTATCGCGGCGTCCTCTGTGCGTCGTGGGGCGTTCCTGGCTCCACGGTTGTGGCAGGCAGGTGCGCCTGGGCGGCGCCCAGAGGAGAGTGTGCTTCGCCGAGGGGCCGTTGAGCCCCCATCTCCTGTGAGGTGGCCGGGTTCGGGCCCTGGTTCCCCCGCCAGGGGACAGTCGGCCGACAGTTCCTCTGGTGGCCGAGGATTTGCGTTGCAGACTCTTCGCCTCGGCTCGCTCTCGTCGTAAGACGGCGAGCAGCGGGGGTGAACGGCCTGGTTGTAGTGTTGTGCTGGAGCCGAGCGAGAGTTCTCTCGCCTCTTCTCCATTTCCGATGGAAACTGAGGATTACATGGAGGGGGCGGGAGCTCTCTTGTTCGAAGGCCCGGCGGAGACGTGTCACTCTCACCCCTCGCGAGTGACGTAGAAGAAGGTATGCAAGGGGAGTTGCTTGCCTTGTTCCCCGAGCTCATGGCGGCCGCCGCAGCCGCTAATGGCGTGGCGTTGCCGCAGCCACTGCCGGCACCTGTTCCTGATGACATGATAGGTCATCTCTGGCAACATCGTCCTGTGAGAGAGACGGGCGTCGTCTGCCCATTCTTCCCAGCAATGGAGGCTTACGTGGCACAGGGACAGGTAATATCCTGCATCGTTGGCCTTACCCCCGCCTACGTGCCAGTCACGCGTGTGGTGGGTTTGGTCCAGGGGCTAAAGGACGGGGTGCCTCGGCTTGATAGCCCGATGGCAGCCATACTTTGCCCCGAAATGGTGTGGGAGCCGTTAAGAAAGCCAGTTCCCCAGGGGAAGTCGGCTAGGCAGTTGGCGTCGTGGAGTGACCAGGTGTACATCACCTCGACATCAGAGCCTGGCTGCGACCTCCAACATCGTGCAGCTGGCACGCTACATGTCGGGGCTGATGGCGGGCGGGACGGTACTAGATGACCATCAACGGTACCTTCACACCCAGGCGGCTGGAGCCATCCTGCACCTAACCCAGGTGCAGGCGACAGCCGCCGGGAAGGAGCGCGCCCTGGCCACTCTCATCCAGCGCCACCTTTGGCTGGAGCAGGTGCGGGTGCCGGACCAGAGGAGGATTCCGCTGCTCACGGCCCCCCTCTCCGATGCTGGACTCTTCGGGTCGGCCATGCAGCAGATGGGCCTTCCTCCAAGAAGGCCAGGAGTGGAGGGAGTGCCGCGACCGCTGCAGCCAGTCGTCCTGGGCCCGGAGGGAACGGTAGGGATCGACGTGACCAGGAGACTCCCCAGCACCGTCCCTCTGGGCCGGCTCCCCGTGGGGGCAAACGGCGCTCTGCATGCGGCGCTAGTGACTCCCCTGTTTGCCCCTGTCTACCCCCCCCGCCCCCCCCCCCCCAACATATAATTTTGTTATTAAATAAAAGGTCCCTCCTGGTGAGGGACTATTTTTTGTTACAAAACGTGTGTTTATTCACTATATATTGGGGATACGATGTAAAACCCTCAACTACCTCTCTCATCCTTAAACACTCTCTCTCTCCATCTCTCTCTCTCTCTGTCTCATCCTTAAACACTCTCTCTCCATCTCTCTCTGTCTCTCTCTCATCCTTAAACACTCTCTCTCTCCATCTCTCTCTGTCTCTCTCTCATCCTTAAACACTCTCTCTCCATCTCTCTCTGTCTCTCTCTCATCCTTAAACACTCTCTCTCCATCTCTCTCTGTCTCTCTCATCCTTAAACACTCTCTCTCCATCTCTCTCTGTCTCTCTCTCATCCTTAAACACTCTCTCTCTCCATCTCTCTCTGTCTCTCTCTCATCCTTAAACACTCTCTCTCCATCTCTCTCTGTCTCTCTCTCATCCTTAAACACTCTCTCTCTCCATCTCTCTCTGTCTCTCTCTCATCCTTAAACACTCTCTCTCTCCATCTCTCTCTGTCTCTCTCTCATCCTTAAACACTCTCTCCATCTCTATCTGTCTCTCTCTCATCCTTAAACACTCTCTCTCTCCATCTCTCTCTGTCTCTCTCATCCTTAAACACTCTCTCCATCTCTCTCTGTCTCTCTCATCCTTAAACACTCTCTCTCTCCATCTCTCTCTGTCTCTCTCTCATCCTTAAACACTCTCTCTCCATCTCTCTCTGTCTCTCTCGCATCCTTAAACACCCTCTCTCTCCATCTCTCTCTGTCTCATCCTTAAACACTCTCTCTCTCCATCTCTCTCTGTCTCTCTCTCATCCTTAAACACTCTCTCTCTCCATCTCTCTCTGTCTCTCTCTCATCCTTAAACACTCTCTCTCCATCTCTCTCTGTCTCTCTCTCATCCTTAAACACTCTCTCTCTCCATCTCTCTCTGTCTCTCTCTCATCCTTAAACACTCTCTCCATCTCTCTCTCTGTCTCTCTCTCATCCTTAAACACTCTCTCTCTCCATCTCTCTCTGTCTCTCTCTCATCCTTAAACACTCTCTCTCCATCTCTCTCTGTCTCATCCTTAAACACTCTCTCTCTCCATCTCTCTCTCTCTCATCCTTAAACACTCTCTCTCCATCTCTCTCTGTCTCTCTCTCATCCTTAAACACTCTCTCTCTCCATCTCTCTCTGTCTCATCCTTAAACACTCTCTCTCTCCATCTCTCTCTGTCTCTCTCTCATCCTTAAACACTCTCTCTCTCTCTCCATCTCTCTCTGTCTCTCTCATCCTTAAACACTCTCTCCATCTCTCTCTCTGTCTCTCTCTCATCCTTAAACACTCTCTCTCTCCATCTCTCTCTGTCTCTCTCATCCTTAAACACTCTCTCCATCTCTCTGTCTCTCTCATCCTTAAACACTCACTCTCTCCATCTCTCTCTGTCTCTCTCCATCTCTCTCATCCTTAAACACTCTCTCTCCATCTCTCTCGCATCCTTAAACACTCTCTCTCTCCATCTCTCTCTCTGTCTCTCTCTCATCCTTAAACACTCTCTCTCTCCATCTCTCTCTGTCTCTCTCTCATCCTTAAACACTCTCTCTCTCCATCTCTCTCTGTCTCTCTCATCCTTAAACACTCTCTCCATCTCTCTCTCTGTCTCTCTCTCATCCTTAAACACTCTCTCTCTCCATCTCTCTCTGTCTCTCTCATCCTTAAACACTCTCTCCATCTCTCTGTCTCTCTCATCCTTAAACACTCACTCTCTCCATCTCTCTCTGTCTCTCTCCATCTCTCTCATCCTTAAACACTCTCTCTCTCCATCTCTCTGTCTCTCTCATCCTTAAACACTCTCTCCATCTCTCTCTGTCTCTCTCTCATCCTTAAACACTCTCTCTCCATCTCTCTCTGTCTCTCTCATCCTTAAACACTCTCTCTCCATCTCTCTCTGTCTCTCTCTCATCCTTAAACACTCACTCGCTCCATATATCTCTGTCTCTCTCTCCATCTCTCTCATCTTTAAACACTCAATTCAATTCAATTCAAATAGGCTTTATTGGCATGAAATATTAACATAGTTATTGCCAAAGCAAGTTCAACATACAAACAATAACATATATATTAAGCAATAAAATATCATATTAGTAATAACAGTAAGGACAATCAACAAGAAACATATTAATTTACAAAATAGTCATTCGATCGGGTAGTCACTCTCTCTCTCTCCATCTCTCTCTCTGTCTCTCTCTCATCCTTAAACATTCACTCTCTCCATATCTCTCTCTGTCTCTCTCTCATCCTTAAACACTCTCTCTCCATCTCTCTCATCCTTAAACACCCTCTCCGTCTCTCTCTCATCCTTAAACACCCTCTCCGTCTCTCTCTCATCCTTAAACACTCTCTCCGTCTCTCTCTCATCCTTAAACACTCTCTCCGTCTCTCTCTCATCCTTAAACACTCTCTCCGTCTCTCTCTCTCAGAACTCTCTCTCTCCCTCTCTTTCTCTCTCAGAACTATCTCTCTCTCTCTCTCAGAACACTCTCTCTGTCTCTCTCAGAACACTCTCTCTCTCTCTCAGAACACTCACTCTCTCCGTCTCTCTCTCACTCTCTCTCTCCCCGTCTCTCTCTGACAGAACTCTCTCTGTCTCACTCTCTCTCTCTCTCTGTCTGTCTCTCCCTCAGACAGAACTCTCTCTGTCTCTCACTCTCTCTCTGTCTCTCCCTCAGACAGAACTCTCTCTGTCTCTCACTCTCTCTCTCTGTCTCTCTCTCAGACAGAACTCTCTCTGTCTCTCACTCTCTCTCTCTCTGTCTCTCCCTCAGACAGAACTCTCTCTGTCTCACTCTCTCTCTCTCTCTCTCTCTCTCCCTCAGACAGAACTCTCTCCGTCTCTCACTCTCTCTCTCTGTCTCTCCCTCAGACAGAACTCTCTCTGTCTCACTCTCTCTCTCTCTCTGTCTCTCCCTCAGACAGAACTCTCTCTGTCTCACTCTCTCTCTCTCTCTGTCTCTCCCTCAGACAGAACTCTCTCTGTCTCACTCTCTCTCTCTCTCTCTCTCTCTCTCTCCCTCAGACAGAACTCTCTCCGTCTCTCTCTCTCTCTGTCTCTCACTCTCTCTCTCTGTCTCTCCCTCAGACAGAACTCTCTCTGTCTCACTCTCTCTCTCTCTCTGTCTCTCCCTCAGACAGAACTCTCTCTGTCTCTCACTCTCTCTCTGTCTCACTCTCTCTCTCTCTCTGTCTCTCCCTCAGACAGAACTCTCTCTGTCTCTCACTCTCTCTCTCTGTCTCTCTCTCAGACAGAACTCTCTGTCTCTCACTCTCTCTCTCTCTCTGTCTCTCCCTCAGACAGAACTCTCTCCGTCTCTCACTCTCTCTCTGTCTCTCCCTCAGACAGAACTCTCTCCGTCTCTCTCTCTCTCTCTGTCTCTCCCTCAGACAGAACTCTCTCCGTCTCTCTCTCTCTCTCTCTCTGTCTCTCCCTCAGACAGAACTCTCTCTCTCTCTCTCTCTCTCTCTGTCTCTCCCTCAGACAGAACTCTCTCTCTCACTCTCTCTCTCTGTCTCTCCCTCAGACAGAACTCTCTCTCTCTCACTCTCTCTCTGTCTCTCCCTCAGACAGAACTCTCTCCGTCTCTCTCTCTCTCTCTCTCTCTCCCTCAGACAGAACTCTCTCCGTCTCTCTCTCTCTGTGTCTCTCCCTCAGACAGAACTCTCTCTGTCTCTCTCTCTCTCTCTCTCTCTCTGTCTCTCCCTCAGACAGAACTCTCTCCGTCTCTCTCTCTCTCTCTCTGTCTCTCCCTCAGACAGAACTCTCTCCGTCTCTCTCTCTCTCTCTCTGTCTCTCCCTCAGACAGAACTCTATCCGTCGCTCTCTCAGACGGAGGATGATGATAATCTGTGGAGACTCCCATTTCCTCTCTGAGGTTTCACATTCCTAGGATTCCAGCTAAAGTAGGAAAAAATAAAAGACAAGCATAGATTCTTAGTTTTCTCTGTCTCTCTCTATCTCTCATAATACTAACAAGACTGAGCCGTTTTGGAAAGGCTGTAGATGCAATACAAGAAGCATTGTGTAGCCTGTATTCTACAGTTAGAAAAACTGAACAACTCCGGTGTCCTCCCACACCATAAAGACATGCATGCTAGGTACATACTCCTGTCCTGTTTATTTACCCAGGGACAGTGCACATTAATCAACATCTTCAGTTTCTACATCAATGGAAATGTGCCAGAATTAGCTAGTGAGCTACTTTTCATCTGTAGTCCCTGCCTACCATGCATGTCTTTAGGGCAGGGGTCGGGAACCTATGGCTCTTCTGGTGACAGCATATGGCTCCCAGACATTTTTGAGTAAAAAAAAAAAAAAAAAAAAAATTAATACTTGTGATATTTCTTAATAATACGGTGTCATTTTAAAGTAAACAGAAATTAGTTTTGAAGATACAGCTAATAGTATCTGTAGCTGAAGATATAGCGAGCAGAGCTGGCGAGGGAACACAAGTGGACAGAAATTAAAAATCTTCAACCTGAAGACCAGCTGATTCTTAAAACTTGGAACGAGCTTCCTGTGACATACCACACAATGCAGCGTGAGTATTGCCGTATTGACCATGTTTGGCTCTACATATGCATGTGGGCAGTCATTCTCGCATATGAGGAACATTAAGACCAACCTACGCTCACATTTAACTGATGGAAGCCTCAACGCCTGCATGAAGCTCAATCTCACCACGTATGAACCAGATTACAAGGCCATCAGCAAAACCATGCAGCACCAGAAGTCGTATTAAAAGTAAGACATATTTAATTTATTATATGTTAAAAATACTATATGGCTCTCAATGAAATATATTTAGAAATATTTGGCTTTTATGGCTCTCCCAGTCAAAAAGGTTCCTGACCCCTGCTTTAGGGTGTGGGAGGAAACCAGAGTACCCACTACCAGAGGAAACCCACACGGACACAGGGAGAACATGCAGACTACACACAGAAAGGCCCCCTGCTGGGGTTCGAACCCAGGACCTTCTAGCTGTGAGGCAGCAGTGCTAACCACTGAACCAGGACCTTCTAGCTGTGAGACAGCAGTGCTAACCACTGAACCAGGACCTTCTAGCTGTGAGACAGCAGTGCTAACCACTGAACCAGGACCTTCTAGCTGTGAGACAGCAGTGCTAACCACTGAACCAGGACCTTCTAGCTGTGAGGCAGCAGTGCTAACCACTGAACCAGGACCTTCTAGCTGTGAGGCAGCAGTGCTAACCACTGAACCAGGACCTTCTAGCTGTGAGACAGCAGTGCTAACCACTGAACCAGGACCTTCTAGCTGTGAGGCAGCAGTGCTAACCACTGAACCAGGACCTTCTTGCTGTGAGGCAGCAGTGCTAACCACTGAAACCAGGACCTTCTAGCTGTGAGGCAGCAGTGCTAACCACTGAACCAGGACCTTCTTGCTGTGAGGCAGCAGTGCTAACCACTGAACCAGGACCTTCTTGCTGTGAGGCAGCAGTGCTAACCACTGAACCAGGACCTTCTTGCTGTGAGGCAGCAGTGCTAACCACTGAACCAGGACCTTCTTGCTGTGAGGCAGCAGTGCTAACCACTGAACCAGGACCTTCTTGCTGTGAGGCAGCAGTGCTAACCACTGAACCAGGACCTTCTTGCTGTGAGGCAGCAGTGCTGACCACTGAACCAGGACCTTCTAGCTGTGAGGCAGCAGTACTAACCACTGAACCCAGGACCTTCTTGCTGTGAGGCAGCAGTGCTAACCACTGCATTGACCAAGGCTCTGGCATTACAACTGGGCTTGGGCTGCCTCCTGCTCCTAACCCTTTCACTGCCACACGACAGCCGGTTAACCCTTTCACTGTGACAATACAGAAGGTTAGCCCTTTACTATCACATAACCGACGGCGATGCTCCATCATTAGCATCATGATAGTAAAGGGTTAACCTTCTGTCATGTGGCAGTGAAAGGGTTAAAAGCAGAGGAAAAATGTCAGGTATTCTGTTTATTTCATGTGTTTTAAAGAATCTTGCAAGCACTTGCCCGCTTTGTCTTTATATACTGGGTGATTAATTTACTGTAGATGTATAAAATCACAATATATTGCAGTGTTTATAATATTGCAATATATCACAATATATACTGAATCGTAACCCCTAGGGCTGTCTTAAATCATTCGAAGCTTAGTTCGATGGGCATGGGATTCGAATATAAAAAAAGAATTTGATTAAAAGTTGCTAAATCAACTCTGCCTCTCTTTGTTTATTGTTTATTATTAGAGTCTGCGAGAGCGGGGGCGGAAGATGACTCATCGGCTGACCACCCGGTAACTGACCCTGGAACGACGACGAACCAGATAATCGGCACATCAACTGAAGGACAGGAGCACAGAGTATGTAGCTGTGGCTGGTCCAAGGTAACATCCATCAGAGGCCTACGAATACATCAAGGCCGGATGAAGTGGTTGAAGAAAGTGAGGCCGGGACCTCGCATTGACCATTATCTTCTGAGAGAAAGGTCAAGTCAGGCGAGTGAAGCTCAGCGGCAGGATTTAACCCACAGTCCACCGAGCATCAGTACCCCAGTGGCACATCAAGCACATCAGAGAACTTGGAACCAAGTCACTTGCAACCTTCTTTGGAGCTGCAAAATGACCATCGAGGGGTAAAAGCAGAGGGGGGCACACCTGGGACGCCAGGTGTTGCCGTTGAGCCCTTCGGAGGTGTCGTGGGCCCGTCAACGTAACACCAATGAAGGAGGGTGCCCACCTGAAGACCCCAGTGAAGCTTTTACCACTACCCCATTCAAAAAAGTGCTGATTATCTAAGGGATTGTAATATCTAGTCCTATAAGCTCAACTTATTGTTAGGGATGCTCGATATTGGCTTTTTTACCGATACCGATATATACCGATATTGTCCAACTCTTAATTTCCTATACCGATATCAACCGATACCGATATATGCAGGGGAGCGTGACCCAGAGCCCGGCTGCCTCCTCCTGCCCTCTCAGAGGAACGTGAACCAGAGGCCGGCTGCCTCCTCCTGCCCTCTCAGAGGAACGTGAACCAGAGCCCGGCTGCCACCTCCTGCCCTCTCAGAGGAACGTGAACCAGAGCCCGGCTGCCTCCTCCTGCCCTCTCAGAGGAACGTGAACCAGAGGCCGGCTGCCACCTCCTGCCCTCTCAGAGGAACGTGAACCAGAGGCCGGCTGCCACCTCCTGCCCTCTCAGAGGAACGTGAACCAGAGGCCGGCTGCCACCTCCTGCCCTCTCAGAGGAACGTGACCCAGAGGCCGGCTGCCACCTCCTGGAACGTGACCCAGAGCCCGGCTGCCACCTCCTGCCCTCTCAGAGGAACGTGAACCAGAGGCCGGCTGCCTCCTCCTGCCCTCTCAGAGGAACGTGAACCAGAGGCCGGCTGCCTCCTCCTGCCCTCTCAGAGGAACGTGAACCAGAGCCCGGCTGCCTCCTCCTTCCCTCTCAGAGGAACGTGAACCAGAGGCCGGCTGCCACCTCCTGCCCTCTCAGAGGAACGTGAACCAGAGGCCGGCTGCCTCCTCCTGCCCTCTCAGAGGAACGTGAACCAGAGGCCGGCTGCCTCCTCCTTCCCTCTCAGAGGAACGTGAACCAGAGGCCGGCTGCCTCCTCCTTCCCTCTCAGAGGAACGTGAACCAGAGGCCGGCTGCCTCCTCCTTCCCTCTCAGAGGAACGTGAACCAGAGGCCGGCTGCCACCTCCTGCCCTCTCAGAGGAACGTGAACCAGAGCCCGGCTGCCACCTCCTGCCCTCTCAGAGGAGCGTGAACCAGAGCCCGGCTGCCTCCTCCTGCCCTCTCAGAGGAACGTGAACCAGAGCCCGGCTGCCTCCTCCTGCCCTCTCAGAGGAACGTGAACCAGAGCCCGGCTGCCTCCTCCTGCCCTCTCAGAGGAACGTGAACCAGAGGCCGGCTGCCTCCTCCTGCCCTCTCAGAGGAACGTGAACCAGAGCCCGGCTGCCTCCTCCTGCCCTCTCAGAGGAACGTGAACCAGAGGCCGGCTGCCTCCTCCTGCCCTCTCAGAGGAACGTGAACCAGAGGCCGGCTGCCTCCTCCTGCCCTCTCAGTCAAAATTATTATTATTTTTGGAATAAACCTTACAGATGTGTTACATAGACTCACAGGAATTGTGTAAAGTTGCCCAAATAGTGCTAGGAATAGCAGTACATAGCCCCTTTAATGTAAACCGACAAATGTTTGGACTGTTACAAAGTGCAAAACCCATTAGACTAAAGCCAGGGGGCTAGTGTACAGTACAGTACAGTACAGTAGAGGAGCAGTGATGTCTCTAACAGGGGGCTGGTGTACAGTACAGTACAGTACAGTAGAGGAGCAGTGATATCTCTAACAGGGGGCTGGTGTACAGTACAGTAGAGTAGAGGAGCAGTGATATCTCTAACAGGGGGCTGGTGTACAGTACAGTACAGTAGAGGAGCAGTGATGTCTCTAACAGGGGGCTGGTGTACAGTACAGTACAGTAGAGGAGCAGTGATGTCTCTAACAGGGGGCTGGTGTACAGTACAGTACAGTAGAGGAGCAGTGATATCTCTAACAGGGGGCTGGTGTACAGTACAGTACAGTACAGTACAGTAGAGGAGCAGTGATGTCTCTAACAGGGGGCTGGTGTACAGTACAGTACAGTAGAGGAGCAGTGATGTCTCTAACAGGGGGCTGGTGTACAGTACAGTACAGTACAGTAGAGGAGCAGTGATGTCTCTAACAGGGGGCTGGTGTACAGTACAGTACAGTACAGTAGAGGAGCAGTGATGTCTCTAACAGGGGGCTGGTGTACAGTACAGTACAGTAGAGGAGCAGTGATATCTCTAACAGGGGGCTGGTGTACAGTACAGTACAGTAGAGGAGCAGTGATGTCTCTAACAGGGGGCTAG
>NC_140171.1:159969942-160031062 GCF_963971535.1 Notolepis coatsorum | reverse complement strand
TGGTGTACAGTACAGTACAGTACAGTAGTGGAGCAGTGATATCTCTAACAGGGGGCTGGTGTACAGTACAGTACAGTACAGTAGAGGAGCAGTGATATCTCTAACAGGGGGCTGGTGTACAGTACAGTACAGTAGAGGAGCAGTGATATCTCTAACAGGGGGCTGGTGTACAGTACAGTACAGTACAGTAGAGGAGCAGTGATGTCTCTAACAGGGGGCTGGTGTACAGTACAGTACAGTACAGTACAGGAGCAGTGATGTCTCTAACAGGGGGCTGGTGTACAGTACAGTACAGTACAGTAGAGGAGCAGTGATATCTCTAACAGGGGGCTGGTGTACAGTACAGTACAGTACAGTAGAGGAGCAGTGATATCTCTAACAGGGGGCTGGTGTACAGTACAGTACAGTACAGTAGAGGAGCAGTGATGTCTCTAACAGGGGGCTGGTGTACAGTACAGTACAGTACAGTAGAGGAGCAGTGATGTCTCTAACAGGGGGCTGGTGTACAGTACAGTACAGTACAGTAGAGGAGCAGTGATGTCTCTAACAGGGGGCTGGTGTACAGTACAGTACAGTACAGTAGAGGAGCAGTGATATCTCTAACAGGGGGCTGGTGTACAGTACAGTACAGTACAGTAGAGGAGCAGTGATATCTCTAACAGGGGGCTGGTGTACAGTACAGTACAGTAGAGGAGCAGTGATATCTCTAACAGGGGGCTGGTGTACAGTACAGTACAGTAGAGGAGCAGTGATATCTCTAACAGGGGGCTGGTGTACAGTACAGTACAGTACAGTAGAGGAGCAGTGATATCTCTAACAGGGGGCTGGTGTACAGTACAGTACAGTACAGTAGAGGAGCAGTGATGTCTCTAACAGGGGGCTGGTGTACAGTACAGTACAGTACAGTAGAGGAGCAGTGATGTCTCTAACAGGGGGCTGGTGTACAGTACAGTACAGTAGAGGAGCAGTGATATCTCTAACAGGGGGCTGGTGTACAGTACAGTACAGTACAGTAGAGGAGCAGTGATGTCTCTAACAGGGGGCTGGTGTACAGTACAGTACAGTAGAGGAGCAGTGATGTCTCTAACAGGGGGCTGGTGTACAGTACAGTACAGTACAGTAGAGGAGCAGTGATATCTCTAACAGGGGGCTGGTGTACAGTACAGTACAGTACAGTAGAGGAGCAGTGATATCTCTAACAGGGGGCTGGTGTACAGTACAGTACAGTAGAGGAGCAGTGATATCTCTAACAGGGGGCTGGTGTACAGTACAGTACAGTACAGTACAGTAGAGGAGCAGTGATATCTCTAACAGGGGGCTGGTGTACAGTACAGTACAGTACAGTAGAGGAGCAGTGATATCTCTAACAGGGGGCTGGTGTACAGTACAGTACAGTAGAGGAGCAGTGATATCTCTAACAGGGGGCTGGTGTACAGTACAGTACAGTACAGTAGAGGAGCAGTGATGTCTCTAACAGGGGGCTGGTGTACAGTACAGTACAGTAGAGGAGCAGTGATATCTCTAACAGGGGGCTGGTGTACAGTACAGTACAGTACAGTAGAGGAGCAGTGATGTCTCTAACAGGGGGCTGGTGTACAGTACAGTACAGTAGAGGAGCAGTGATATCTCTAACAGGGGGCTGGTGTACAGTACAGTACAGTACAGTAGAGGAGCAGTGATATCTCTAACAGGGGGCTGGTGTACAGTACAGTACAGTACAGTAGAGGAGCAGTGATGTCTCTAACAGGGGGCTGGTGTACAGTACAGTACAGTAGAGGAGCAGTGATATCTCTAACAGGGGGCTGGTGTACAGTACAGTACAGTAGAGGAGCAGTGATATCTCTAACAGGGGGCTGGTGTACAGTACAGTACAGTAGAGGAGCAGTGATATCTCTAACAGGGGGCTGGTGTACAGTACAGTACAGTACAGTAGAGGAGCAGTGATATCTCTAACAGGGGGCTGGTGTACAGTACAGTACAGTACAGTAGAGGAGCAGTGATATCTCTAACAGGGGGCTGGTGTACAGTACAGTACAGTACAGTAGAGGAGCAGTGATGTCTCTAACAGGGGGCTGGTGTACAGTACAGTACAGTAGAGGAGCAGTGATGTCTCTAACAGGGGGCTGGTGTACAGTACAGTACAGTACAGTACAGGAGCAGTGATATCTCTAACAGGGGGCTGGTGTACAGTACAGTACAGTACAGTAGAGGAGCAGTGATATCTCTAACAGGGGGCTGGTGTACAGTACAGTACAGTACAGTAGAGGAGCAGTGATGTCTCTAACAGGGGGCTGGTGTACAGTACAGTACAGTACAGTAGAGGAGCAGTGATATCTCTAACAGGGGGCTGGTGTACAGTACAGTACAGTACAGTAGAGGAGCAGTGATATCTCTAACAGGGGGCTGGTGTACAGTACAGTACAGTACAGTAGAGGAGCAGTGATGTCTCTAACAGGGGGCTGGTGTACAGTACAGTACAGTAGAGGAGCAGTGATATCTCTAACAGGGGGCTGGTGTACAGTACAGTACAGTAGAGGAGCAGTGATATCTCTAACAGGGGGCTGGTGTACAGTACAGTACAGTACAGTAGAGGAGCAGTGATGTCTCTAACAGGGGGCTGGTGTACAGTACAGTACAGTACAGTAGAGGAGCAGTGATATCTCTAACAGGGGGCTGGTGTACAGTACAGTACAGTACAGTAGAGGAGCAGTGATGTCTCTAACAGGGGGCTGGTGTACAGTACAGTACAGTAGAGGAGCAGTGATATCTCTAACAGGGGGCTGGTGTACAGTACAGTACAGTAGAGGAGCAGTGATATCTCTAACAGGGGGCTGGTGTACAGTACAGTACAGTAGAGGAGCAGTGATATCTCTAACAGGGGGCTGGTGTACAGTACAGTACAGTAGAGGAGCAGTGATGTCTCTAACAGGGGGCTGGTGTACAGTACAGTACAGTACAGTACAGTAGAGGAGCAGTGATATCTCTAACAGGGGGCTGGTGTACAGTACAGTACAGTACAGTAGAGGAGCAGTGATGTCTCTAACAGGGGGCTGGTGTACAGTACAGTACAGTAGAGGAGCAGTGATGTCTCTAACAGGGGGCTGGTGTACAGTACAGTACAGTAGAGGAGCAGTGATATCTCTAACAGGGGGCTGGTGTACAGTACAGTACAGTAGAGGAGCAGTGATATCTCTAACAGGGGGCTGGTGTACAGTACAGTACAGTAGAGGAGCAGTGATGTCTCTAACAGGGGGCTGGTGTACAGTACAGTACAGTACAGTAGTGGAGCAGTGATATCTCTAACAGGGGGCTGGTGTACAGTACAGTACAGTAGAGGAGCAGTGATATCTCTAACAGGGGGCTGGTGTACAGTACAGTACAGTACAGTAGAGGAGCAGTGATATCTCTAACAGGGGGCTGGTGTACAGTACAGTACAGTAGAGGAGCAGTGATGTCTCTAACAGGGGGCTGGTGTACAGTACAGTACAGTACAGTAGAGGAGCAGTGATATCTCTAACAGGGGGCTGGTGTACAGTACAGTACAGTACAGGAGCAGTGATATCTCTAACAGGGGGCTGGTGTACAGTACAGTACAGTAGAGGAGCAGTGATGTCTCTAACAGGGGGCTGGTGTACAGTACAGTACAGTACAGTACAGGAGCAGTGATATCTCTAACAGGGGGCTGGTGTACAGTACAGTACAGTACAGTAGCAGTGATATCTCTAACAGGGGGCTGGTGTACAGTACAGTACAGTAGAGGAGCAGTGATGTCTCTAACAGGGGGCTGGTGTACAGTACAGTACAGTAGAGGAGCAGTGATATCTCTAACAGGGGGCTGGTGTACAGTACAGTACAGTAGAGGAGCAGTGATGTCTCTAACAGGGGGCTGGTGTACAGTACAGTACAGTAGAGGAGCAGTGATGTCTCTAACAGGGGGCTGGTGTACAGTACAGTACAGTACAGTAGAGGAGCAGTGATGTCTCTAACAGGGGGCTGGTGTACAGTACAGTACAGTACAGTAGAGGAGCAGTGATGTCTCTAACAGGGGGCTGGTGTACAGTACAGTACAGTACAGTAGAGGAGCAGTGATGGCTCTAACAGGGGGCTGGTGTACAGTACAGTACAGTACAGTAGAGGAGCAGTGATATCTCTAACAGGGGGCTGGTGTACAGTACAGTACAGTACAGTAGAGGAGCAGTGATGTCTCTAACAGGGGGCTGGTGTACAGTACAGTACAGTAGAGGAGCAGTGATATCTCTAACAGGGGGCTGGTGTACAGTACAGTACAGTACAGTAGAGGAGCAGTGATATCTCTAACAGGGGGCTGGTGTACAGTACAGTACAGTACAGTAGAGGAGCAGTGATGTCTCTAACAGGGGGCTGGTGTACAGTACAGTACAGTACAGTAGAGGAGCAGTGATGTCTCTAACAGGGGGCTGGTGTACAGTACAGTACAGTACAGTACAGTACAGTACAGTAGAGGAGCAGTGATATCTCTAACAGGGGGCTGGTGTACAGTACAGTACAGTACAGTACAGTACAGTACAGTAGAGGAGCAGTGATGTCTCTAACAGGGGGCTGGTGTACAGTACAGTACAGTACAGTACAGTACAGTACAGTAGAGGAGCAGTGATGTCTCTAACAGGGGGCTGGTGTACAGTACAGTACAGTAGAGGAGCAGTGATATCTCTAACAGGGGGCTGGTGTACAGTACAGTACAGTACAGTACAGTACAGTACAGTAGAGGAGCAGTGATGTCTCTAACAGGGGGCTGGTGTACAGTACAGTACAGTAGAGGAGCAGTGATATCTCTAACAGGGGGCTGGTGTACAGTACAGTACAGTACAGTAGAGGAGCAGTGATGTCTCTAACAGGGGGCTGGTGTACAGTACAGTACAGTACAGTAGAGGAGCAGTGATGTCTCTAACAGGGGGCTGGTGTACAGTACAGTACAGTACAGTAGAGGAGCAGTGATATCTCTAACAGGGGGCTGGTGTACAGTACAGTACAGTAGAGGAGCAGTGATATCTCTAACAGGGGGCTGGTGTACAGTACAGTACAGTACAGTAGAGGAGCAGTGATGTCTCTAACAGGGGGCTGGTGTACAGTACAGTACAGTAGAGGAGCAGTGATGTCTCTAACAGGGGGCTGGTGTACAGTACAGTACAGTAGAGGAGCAGTGATGTCTCTAACAGGGGGCTGGTGTACAGTACAGTACAGTACAGTAGAGGAGCAGTGATATCTCTAACAGGGGGCTGGTGTACAGTACAGTACAGTACAGTAGAGGAGCAGTGATATCTCTAACAGGGGGCTGGTGTACAGTACAGTACAGTACAGTAGAGGAGCAGTGATATCTCTAACAGGGGGCTGGTGTACAGTACAGTACAGTAGAGGAGCAGTGATATCTCTAACAGGGGGCTGGTGTACAGTACAGTACAGTAGAGGAGCAGTGATGTCTCTAACAGGGGGCTGGTGTACAGTACAGTACAGTAGAGGAGCAGTGATATCTCTAACAGGGGGCTGGTGTACAGTACAGTACAGTAGAGGAGCAGTGATGTCTCTAACAGGGGGCTGGTGTACAGTACAGTACAGTAGAGTAGAGGAGCAGTGATATCTCTAACAGGGGGCTGGTGTACAGTACAGTACAGTACAGTAGAGGAGCAGTGATATCTCTAACAGGGGGCTGGTGTACAGTACAGTACAGTAGAGGAGCAGTGATGTCTCTAACAGGGGGCTGGTGTACAGTACAGTACAGTACAGGAGCAGTGATGTCTCTAACAGGGGGCTGGTGTACAGTACAGTACAGTAGAGTAGAGGAGCAGTGATATCTCTAACAGGGGGCTGGTGTACAGTACAGTACAGTAGTGGAGCAGTGATGTCTCTAACAGGGGGCTGGTGTACAGTACAGTACAGTACAGTAGAGGAGCAGTGATATCTCTAACAGGGGGCTGGTGTACAGTACAGTACAGTAGTGGAGCAGTGATATCTCTAACAGGGGGCTGGTGTACAGTACAGTACAGTACAGTACAGTAGAGGAGCAGTGATATCTCTAACAGGGGGCTGGTGTACAGTACAGTACAGTACAGTAGAGGAGCAGTGATGTCTCTAACAGGGGGCTGGTGTACAGTACAGTACAGTAGAGTAGAGGAGCAGTGATATCTCTAACAGGGGGCTGGTGTACAGTACAGTACAGTACAGTAGAGGAGCAGTGATGTCTCTAACAGGGGGCTGGTGTACAGTACAGTACAGTACAGTAGAGGAGCAGTGATATCTCTAACAGGGGGCTGGTGTACAGTACAGTACAGTAGAGGAGCAGTGATATCTCTAACAGGGGGCTGGTGTACAGTACAGTACAGTACAGTACAGGAGCAGTGATGTCTCTAACAGGGGGCTGGTGTACAGTACAGTACAGTAGAGGAGCAGTGATATCTCTAACAGGGGGCTGGTGTACAGTACAGTACAGTACAGTAGAGGAGCAGTGATGTCTCTAACAGGGGGCTGGTGTACAGTACAGTACAGTACAGTAGAGGAGCAGTGATATCTCTAACAGGGGGCTGGTGTACAGTACAGTACAGTACAGTAGAGGAGCAGTGATGTCTCTAACAGGGGGCTGGTGTACAGTACAGTACAGTACAGGAGCAGTGATGTCTCTAACAGGGGGCTGGTGTACAGTACAGTACAGTAGAGGAGCAGTGATATCTCTAACAGGGGGCTGGTGTACAGTACAGTACAGTACAGGAGCAGTGATGTCTCTAACAGGGGGCTGGTGTACAGTACAGTACAGTACAGTAGAGGAGCAGTGATGTCTCTAACAGGGGGCTGGTGTACAGTACAGTACAGTAGAGGAGCAGTGATATCTCTAACAGGGGGCTGGTGTACAGTACAGTACAGTACAGGAGCAGTGATGTCTCTAACAGGGGGCTGGTGTACAGTACAGTACAGTACAGTAGAGGAGCAGTGATGTCTCTAACAGGGGGCTGGTGTACAGTACAGTACAGTACAGTAGAGGAGCAGTGATGTCTCTAACAGGGGGCTGGTGTACAGTACAGTACAGTAGAGGAGCAGTGATGTCTCTAACAGGGGGCTGGTGTACAGTACAGTACAGTACAGTAGAGGAGCAGTGATGTCTCTAACAGGGGGCTGGTGTACAGTACAGTACAGTACAGTAGAGGAGCAGTGATGTCTCTAACAGGGGGCTGGTGTACAGTACAGTACAGTAGAGTAGAGGAGCAGTGATATCTCTAACAGGGGGCTGGTGTACAGTACAGTACAGTACAGTAGAGGAGCAGTGATATCTCTAACAGGGGGCTGGTGTACAGTACAGTACAGTACAGTAGAGGAGCAGTGATATCTCTAACAGGGGGCTGGTGTACAGTACAGTACAGTAGAGTAGAGGAGCAGTGATATCTCTAACAGGGGGCTGGTGTACAGTACAGTACAGTACAGTAGAGGAGCAGTGATGTCTCTAACAGGGGGCTGGTGTACAGTACAGTACAGTAGAGGAGCAGTGATGTCTCTAACAGGGGGCTGGTGTACAGTACAGTACAGTACAGTAGAGGAGCAGTGATATCTCTAACAGGGGGCTGGTGTACAGTACAGTACAGTACAGTAGAGGAGCAGTGATATCTCTAACAGGGGGCTGGTGTACAGTACAGTACAGTAGAGGAGCAGTGATGTCTCTAACAGGGGGCTGGTGTACAGTACAGTACAGTAGAGGAGCAGTGATGTCTCTAACAGGGGGCTGGTGTACAGTACAGTACAGTACAGGAGCAGTGATGTCTCTAACAGGGGGCTGGTGTACAGTACAGTACAGTAGAGGAGCAGTGATATCTCTAACAGGGGGCTGGTGTACAGTACAGTACAGTACAGTAGAGGAGCAGTGATGTCTCTAACAGGGGGCTGGTGTACAGTACAGTACAGTAGAGGAGCAGTGATGTCTCTAACAGGGGGCTGGTGTACAGTACAGTACAGTACAGTAGAGGAGCAGTGATATCTCTAACAGGGGGCTGGTGTACAGTACAGTACAGTACAGTAGAGGAGCAGTGATGTCTCTAACAGGGGGCTGGTGTACAGTACAGTACAGTACAGTAGAGGAGCAGTGATGTCTCTAACAGGGGGCTGGTGTACAGTACAGTACAGTACAGTAGAGGAGCAGTGATATCTCTAACAGGGGGCTGGTGTACAGTACAGTACAGTACAGTAGAGGAGCAGTGATATCTCTAACAGGGGGCTGGTGTACAGTACAGTACAGTACAGTAGAGGAGCAGTGATATCTCTAACAGGGGGCTGGTGTACAGTACAGTACAGTAGAGGAGCAGTGATGTCTCTAACAGGGGGCTGGTGTACAGTACAGTACAGTACAGTAGAGGAGCAGTGATATCTCTAACAGGGGGCTGGTGTACAGTACAGTACAGTACAGTAGAGGAGCAGTGATGTCTCTAACAGGGGGCTGGTGTACAGTACAGTACAGTACAGTAGAGGAGCAGTGATATCTCTAACAGGGGGCTGGTGTACAGTACAGTACAGTACAGTAGAGGAGCAGTGATGTCTCTAACAGGGGGCTGGTGTACAGTACAGTACAGTAGAGGAGCAGTGATGTCTCTAACAGGGGGCTGGTGTACAGTACAGTACAGTACAGTAGAGGAGCAGTGATGTCTCTAACAGGGGGCTGGTGTACAGTACAGTACAGTACAGTAGAGGAGCAGTGATATCTCTAACAGGGGGCTGGTGTACAGTACAGTACAGTACAGTAGAGGAGCAGTGATGTCTCTAACAGGGGGCTGGTGTACAGTACAGTACAGTAGAGGAGCAGTGATGTCTCTAACAGGGGGCTGGTGTACAGTACAGTACAGTAGAGGAGCAGTGATATCTCTAACAGGGGGCTGGTGTACAGTACAGTACAGTACAGTAGAGGAGCAGTGATATCTCTAACAGGGGGCTGGTGTACAGTACAGTACAGTACAGTAGAGGAGCAGTGATATCTCTAACAGGGGGCTGGTGTACAGTACAGTACAGTACAGTAGAGGAGCAGTGATATCTCTAACAGGGGGCTGGTGTACAGTACAGTACAGTACAGTAGAGGAGCAGTGATGTCTCTAACAGGGGGCTGGTGTACAGTACAGTACAGTAGAGGAGCAGTGATGTCTCTAACAGGGGGCTGGTGTACAGTACAGTACAGTACAGTAGAGGAGCAGTGATGTCTCTAACAGGGGGCTGGTGTACAGTACAGTACAGTACAGGAGCAGTGATATCTCTAACAGGGGGCTGGTGTACAGTACAGTACAGTACAGTAGAGGAGCAGTGATGTCTCTAACAGGGGGCTGGTGTACAGTACAGTACAGTACAGTACAGGAGCAGTGATATCTCTAACAGGGGGCTGGTGTACAGTACAGTACAGTAGAGGAGCAGTGATGTCTCTAACAGGGGGCTGGTGTACAGTACAGTACAGTAGAGGAGCAGTGATGGCTCTAACAGGGGGCTGGTGTACAGTACAGTACAGTAGAGTAGAGGAGCAGTGATATCTCTAACAGGGGGCTGGTGTACAGTACAGTACAGTACAGTAGAGGAGCAGTGATATCTCTAACAGGGGGCTGGTGTACAGTACAGTACAGTACAGTAGAGGAGCAGTGATATCTCTAACAGGGGGCTGGTGTACAGTACAGTACAGTACAGTAGAGGAGCAGTGATATCTCTAACAGGGGGCTGGTGTACAGTACAGTACAGTAGAGGAGCAGTGATGTCTCTAACAGGGGGCTGGTGTACAGTACAGTACAGTAGAGGCGCAGTGATATCTCTAACAGGGGGCTGGTGTACAGTACAGTACAGTACAGTAGAGGAGCAGTGATATCTCTAACAGGGGGCTGGTGTACAGTACAGTACAGTAGAGGAGCAGTGATATCTCTAACAGGGGGCTGGTGTACAGTAGGGCTGCAACGATTAGTCGACATAATCGACGACGTCGATCATAAAAACTTGTTGACGCAGAATGTTTGCGTCGATTAGTCATACAAAAAAATAATAATAATTTATACTTTTTTTTTTATAATATTTTTTTTTTGCACTACCTATCTGTGTGAAAGTGGCTTCTCAGCTCTGGTCCAGCTGAAGACAGAGCAGAGGAACAGATTGGACATTGAGCATGACCTCAGAGTTGCTTTGTCTACCATCACCCCAGACTTTGAGACTCTTGTCAGGAGCAAACAACATCCCCAGTTATCCCATTAGTTCCCTGGGATGTTAAGCTAAGAAGTCTGCTATATATATTTATTTAAACACTTCCACTTTAATTTGTATTATTTCATTTATTTATCTTGTTATGAGTGATTGTAGTTGTAGTATTGTTCAAATACATTTTGATTTAAAGTGGCTTAAGATCCAAATTCAAATGTTTCATTAGTCATTATTTTAATTTGCTATGGGATCATCATGTTATGTTAAGTTAACTGTGTTAAGGCAGAGGGACTGGACAACAGGGTGACATTCACAGGTGTGCAGACTTGAGCATGTGAGGTAAAACATGCACTGGAGAAGGAGCCGCGCCCACAGGAAGCAGAGATTGAGGGTGTGACAAAAATAATCGTTAGATTAGTCGACTAATCGAATGACAAAAATAATCGTTAGATTAGTCGACTAATCGAATGACAAAAATAATCGTTAGATTAGTCGACTAATCGAATGACAAAAATAATCGTTAGATTAGTCGACTAATCGAAAAAATAATCGACAGATTAGTCGATTACCAAAAGAATCATTAGTTGCAGCCCTAGTGTACAGTACAGTAGTGGAGCAGTGATGGCTCTAACAGGGGGCTGGTGTACAGTACAGAGTACAGTAGTGGAGCAGTGATGGCTCTAACAGGGGGCTGGTGTACAGTACAGAGTACAGTAGTGGAGCAGTGATGGCTCTTATCCAGCATTCTGCCCACATATTTAGATCCTCAGCTTCAGCCCAATCTAAACACAAGCCAATAGAGGCACCACTGAACCAGCAGCACAATGACGTCCACCTACAAAAGGGGCCATTATTTGCAACATGTGTGGGTTTGTAATGTATCAGTCTGCCTGAAGAATACTACACAACGCTTGCACCACCTGTCGAGAGGCAAAGGAAGTCGACTGCCAGTGTGAGCCAAGTCCCGTGGGACACGCGCTGCGGTGACCGATTGCTTGCATGATTTAATTTTGCAATGCATGGCGTCACTGATGCACATGACTCAATATACAACAGTCTTGATGCAGTATTGCTAATACATTGATCAGTACTTGGCTTTTATGATGAATTGAAAATGGGGGACCCTGATGTAAACAAGACGAAAGTCTTTCTCTGGTCTGCATCCCCTTAACAATTGTGTGTATTGAGCCGTACTGTATTGTACCCATTCTGCAATCTGTTAATAACATTTTCAATCAATCAATCAATCAAAGGCTCAAGTACCATATTCCACATAACTTTCGTGGGACCCACCCCCCCCCCCCCCCCCTCCCAGTATGGTAGTAGTAATCCCTAAGCAGTGTGGCCACTAGCGAACTAACATAGCAGCAAAGCACGCTATGTGACTTTCGAGATTCGTGTTGTGCAGCTTTCTAATGTAAAAGCCTAAATTCCATTAAAAAATAATAATGTAAAAGGAGGAAAGTCAACAACCCCATGATGCTGAACATGTCCGCTCTACAGACGAGACACGCACCAGTCTGCAGCCCTGCAGTGCACACGCTAGCTAGTAACATTAGCCGTTGTTAGCATAGCTACCGCTAGTTATCTGGCTAGCATGCTAACATGACCAGTTAGGTTAACCTATCGTTACTTATCTGGCTAGCATGCTAACATGACCAGTTAGGTTAACCTACCGTTAGTTATCTGGCTAGCATGCTAACATGACCAGTTAGGTTAACCTATCGTTACTTATCTGGCTAGCATGCTAACATGACCAGTTAGGTTAACCTACCGTTAGTTATCTGGCTAGCATGCTAACATGACCAGTTAGGTTAACCTACCATTAGTTAACTGGCTAGCATGCTAACATGACCAGTTAGGTTAACCTATCGTTACTTATCTGGCTAGCATGCTAACATGACCAGTTAGGTTAACCTACCGTTAGTTAACTGGCTACACTGGCTAGCATGCTAACATGACCAGCTAGGATAACCTACCGTTAGTTAACTGGCTACACTGGCTAGCATGCTAACATGACCAGTTAGGTTAACCTACCATTAGTTAACTGGCTAGCATGCTAACATGACCAGTTAGGTTAACCTACCGTTAGTTAACTGGCTAGCATGCTAACATGACCAGTTAGGTTAACCTACCGTTAGTTAACTGGCTAGCATGCTAACATGACCAGTTAGGTTAGCCTACCGTTAGTTAACTGGCTAGCATGCTAACATGACCAGTTAGGTTATGGGGAGCCCTTCACTCCCTTGCCCCCCGGTACCTATAGCTGACCTCCTCCATCCCTACATCCCGCCCCGGAGGCTGCGGTCCTCTGACTCCGGTCTCCTCTCCATCCCCACCACCAACATGCGGACTGTTGGTCCCAGAGCGGCAGAGCCTTCTCTGTGGCCGCACCCACCCTCTGGAGCGTCTATACTTTCCGTAGCCGCATTTCTGCAGGACGCTCTCTGATTGGCCACTGACTGACGCTCTCTGATTGGCCACTGACATGTTTGCCCAATCGCGTGACGAGCTGTGTCTTTGCCCATTTCCACGTCAAACAGCCTGCAAACTACCTGGCGTTCTATCGCCATGCTCTAAGACAAACTCTAACCTTAACCAACTTCGAAAGAGTGCCTAAGCCTAACCAGTGTAGAAACTGACGTCGGCCAATCAGAGAGCGTCCTGCTGAAATGCGGCTACGGAAAGTATAGACGCCCCTCTGGAACTCCCTCCCTCCAAACATCCATAGTGCTACATCCCTGCACTCCTTCAAATCCCAACTCAAAACCCACCTTTTCACCAAATTTGTAAATGACTCTGCTTGATTTCCCCCTTTTTCTTTCTTTCCTTTAGTTTTGATTATTATTTTGTTGTCTTGTTACGTTGTTCCCTGTCCCCCTCCCTTAGCTGTTAAGCGCCTTGGGTCTCCTGAAAGGCGATATATGAATTTAAGATATTATTATTATTAGGTTAACCTACCGCTAGTTATCTGGTTAGCATGCTAACATGACCAGCTAGGTTAACCTACCGTTAGTTATCTGGTTAGCATGCTAACATGACCAGTTAGGTTAACCTACCGTTAGTTATCTGGTTAGCATGACCAGTTAGGTTAACCTACCGTTAGTTATCTGGCTAGCATGCTAACATGACCAGCTAGGTTAACCTAGTGGCTAGCATGCTAACAGGACCAGCTAGGTTAACCTAGTGGCTAGCATGCTAACAGGACCAGCTAGGTTAACCTAGTGGCTAGCATGCTAACAGGACCAGCTAGGTTAACCTAGTGGCTAGCATGCTAACAGGACCAGTCAGGTTAACCTAGTGGCTAGCATGCTAACAGGACCAGTCAGGTTAACCTAGTGGCTAGCATGCTAACAGGACCAGTCAGGTTAACCTAGTGGCTAGCATGCTAACAGGACCAGTCAGGTTAACCTAGTGGCTAGCATGCTAACAGGACCAGTTAGGTTAACCTAGTGGATAGCATGCTAACAAGGACCAGTTAGGTTAACCTAGTGGCTAGCATGCTAACAGACCAGTTAGGTTAACCTAGTGGCTAGCATGCTAACAGGACTAGTTAGGTTAACCTAGTGGCTAGCATGCTAACAGGACCAGTCAGGTTAACCTAGTGGCTAGCATGCTAACAGGACCAGTCAGGTTAACCTAGTGGCTAGCATGCTAACAGGACCAGTTAGGTTAACCTAGTGGATAGCATGCTAACAAGGACCAGTTAGGTTAACCTAGTGGCTAGCATGCTAACAGACCAGTTAGGTTAACCTAGTGGCTAGCATGCTAACAGGACTAGTTAGGTTAACCTAGTGGCTAGCATGCTAACAAGGACCAGTTAGGTTAACCTAGTGGCTAGCATGCTAACAGACCAGTTAGGTTAACCTAGTGGCTAGCATGCTAACAGGACTAGTTAGGTTAACCTAGTGGCTAGCATGCTAACAGGACCAGTTGGGTTAACCTAGCGGGTAGTGGCTAGCATGCTAACAGGACCAGTTAGGTTAACCTAGTGGCTAGCATGTTAACAGGACCAGTTAGGTTAACCTAGTCCTAGTGGCTAGCATGCTAACAGGACCAGTTAGGTTAACCTAGTGGATAGCATGCTAACAGGACCAGTTGGGTTAACCTAGTGGCTAGCATGCTAACAGGACCAGTTAGGTTAACCTAGTGGCTAGCATGCTAACAGGACCAGTTGGGTTAACCTAGTGGCTAGCATGCTAACAGGACCAGTTAGGTTAACCTGATTGATTGATTGATTGATTGATTGAAAAGTTTATTAACAGATTGCAGAATGGGTACAGTACAGTACAGCTCAATACATACAATTGTTAAGGGGATGCAGACCAGAGAAATACTTTCGTCTTGTTTACATCAGGGTCCCCCATTTTCAATTCATCATAACATATTTGACATACATGACATACAGATAGACAGTACTGCTACATCTATACATTTATGACATATCAGATTTGCAAATACAGTACTGTTTGTGATACAAAAGTGTCCAGAAAAGGAGTGTATATACATACAGTATATACAACCTAGTGGCTAGCATGCTAACAGGACCCGTTAGGTTAACCTAGTGGCTAGCATGCTAACAGGACCAGTTAGGTTAACCTAGTGGCTAGCATGCTAACAGGACCAGTTGGGTTAACCTGCTGAGTGGAGGAGAGGGGGTTTGGTTCTTCTTACCTGTCAACCGCAGCTTTACTGGGCCATTCCTCCTGACTCCTTGGTTAGACATCATCCCCCGTGTTCCTCCAGCTCGGTTACAAATGATAACAAGTATTCATCTGGCTTCTCCAACATGAATCAACAGAAGCCCCTCGGCTAGCTGTAGTAGCTCCTCGCAGTGTCCCCGATCAGACCGACTGCATGCAGAATAATAATAATAATGGTGTCCCAGCTCGAGTAGGTATAGTGCTGCTGCCAGAACACTTCCATCTACATCATCTCGTATTCCGCACGGAACCAAATCCTCCTCACATCATGCATTTGATTTCATCCCAGGGACCACAAGCATCGATAGTCCAGCAGCAAAGCTTTAAAACCCAAACGCAATGGAGTGGTCGGTCCGTCCTCCCCCTCCGCCGTCCAGGAGACGGTGCTGCTGCCCGAGTGGAACTTCTGATGAGAGCAGGGTCCAGCTGCAGCGCCGGGGTGTAGGGTCCAGCTGCGGCGCCGGGAGGAGGGTCCAGCTGCAGCGCCGGAGTGTAGGGTCAAGCTGCGGCGCCGGAGAGTAGGGTCCAGCTGCAGCGCCGGAGGGTAGGGTCCAGCTGCGGCGCCGGAGAGTAGGGTCCAGCTGCGGCGCCGGGGAGTAGGGTCCAGCTGCAGCGCCGGTGAGTAGGGTCCAGCTGCGGCGCCGGAGAATAGGGTCCAGCTGCAGCGCCGGAGCGTAGGGTCCAGCTGCGGCGCCGGAAAGTAGGGTCCAGCTGCGGCGCCGGAGAGTAGGGTCCAGCAGCAGCGCCGGAGAGTAGGGTCCAGCTGCGGCGCCGGAGAGTAGGGTCCAGCTGCGGCGCCGGAGAATAGGGACCAGCTGCGGCGCCGGAGAGTAGGGTCCAGCTGCGGCGCCGGAGAGTAGGGTCCAGCTGCAGCGCCGGAGAGTAGGGTCCAGCTGCAGCGCCGGAGAGTGGTCCAGCTGCAGCGCCGGAGAATCCTCTCACTGGGCAAGCCTGTGGCGGCCACAGAGGGCGTGTGCTGATGTACGTCTGGCGTAAAGTACGAACCTACTTTCTATAGAAGCAGCTCGGAGGTGCGCTGTTTTAAGTGAGCGTGTGTTATTGGATTGATTGATTGAACATTTTATTAATGTCCGCCTTGTTTCAAACTGGTTATGCTTAGGCCCTCTTTCGAAGTCGGTTATGCTTAGAGTTTGGAATCAGGGCTGGTGGTCTATCGCCCTGCTCTAAAGATAAACTCTAAGCATAACCGACTTCGAAAGAGTGCCTAAGCATAACCAGTTTGAAACAAGGAAGACATTAATACAATTTTCAATCAATCAATCATTCCAATAACACACGCTCACTTCATTCTTAGATGGCATGCACCTCCGAGTACTTCGAGAAACTTCCGTACTTTCCGCCAATCAGCGCGCTGCGCTCTCTGTGGCTGCCACAGGCTTGCCCAGTGAGAGGATTCTCCGGCGCTGCAGCTGGACCCTATTGGAGCTGCCTGCCTGCCCTTCCTGATGTTGGGATAGCCAGCCCTCCCTACTGGTGACATCATCACCTCTCACTCACTCCCTATCTCTCTCACACACAGTGTAGTGAAATGCATGTGAAAGTCAACTAGTTTGGGTGGTATGTTAATCAAAGCTGGATTCTAAATCGAGAGCTTCAGTAAAGTGGGAGGGAAATGTTGACTAGCAGAGGGTTATCAAGCCTCTTCATTCCACTGACCCATTACAAGGCCACTGGAGGTTGATTGATTGATTGATTTTATTTAGACATAAACATATACAGATCACATGAGTATTTGCTTTGTCAGGGATAGAAACAAAAAGTCCAGGACTTATTTCCATCGTTGTCCCTGGTGTCAAGGTGTCTTCTGTCTTGATGAAACCCAACTGTCCCTTTCAAGTGCAGTCTGAAAGCTCGGTCTCCCAGTGTGGAACGCCTGGTGCGGGGGATGGTGAGGAGGTCGGAGTTGGAGGAGCGGAGGCCTGGTGCTGGAGTGTAGGGTGGAGTAGGTCGGTCAGGTAGGAGGAGCGGAGGCCTGGTGCTGGAGTGTAGGGTGGAGTAGGTCGGTCAGGTAGGAGGAGCGGAGGCCTGGTGCTGGAGTGTAGGGTGGAGTAGGGTCAGGTAGGAGGAGCGGAGGCCTGGTGCTGGAGTGTAGGGGTGGAGTAGGTCGGTCAGGTAGGAGGAGCGGAGGCCTGGTGCTGGAGTGTAGGGGTGGAGTAGGTCGGTCAGGTAGGAGGAGCGGAGGCCTGGTGCTGGAGTGTAGGGTGGAGTAGGGTCAGGTAGGAGGAGCGGAGGCCTGGTGCTGGAGTGTAGGGTGGAGTAGGGTCAGGTAGGAGGAGCGGAGGCCTGGTGCTGGAGTGTAGGGTGGAGTAGGGTCAGGTAGGAGGAGCGGAGGCCTGGTGCTGGAGTGTAGGGTGGAGTAGGTTGGTCAGGTAGGATCAACCCGTGCAGGGATTTGTAGGTGAGGAGGAGGATCTTGTCGGGGATTCGGTAGTTGATGGGGAGCCAGTGGAGTTTTTGCAGGGTGGGGGTGATGTGCTGCCAGGGTTTGGTGCGCGTGAGGACCCTCGCAGGAATTGTGATGTTACATGTTATTGTGATGTTACTTGTTGATCTGTGAAGCCCGTCGAGGTAACTTGTTGTGATTTTGGGCTATACAAATACATTTGACTTGACTATATCTTAATATAATAAAATTAGGGCTGTCAAAATGAATGCTTTAACTTTGGAGATTAATTTAAATAATTTAAAGCATTAAAATAAATTAATCTAGATTAATCTATGGAGTGACAAATCTTCAACGTTCTGAACTTTCAGTAATATATTCGCCGCGGATATAAGAAAGAGGTCTTTAAAGCTGAGTCAATGTTGATGGTTTTGTTGAACATTTGTATTTCACAGGAGAGAAACTGTATTCAAAGAAAGCTATTAAAATAGTCTTTGAATCTAAATATACTTTCTTTGTGTTGATTTTACATTCATTTCATGATTTTACTCAAGTAAATATCTGTTACAAGCTTCGGTCTTAAATAGAAAAATGCAATTTATTTGTTATCTAGATTCATCTAGATAATTACAGAAAATTGTGAGATTAATTAGTAAAAAAAATGTATCTATTGACAGCACTAAATAAAATACAAGATAATATAATCAAAATTTCCAATTTGCAAGACAAATTCCACCCAAATGATGAAAACTAAACCAAAGTCTAGTCTCTGGTCCTCTCTGACGGTCGTTACAGCAGGATTGCCAGCAGCTGTGGGACCAGAGGCCGGTGTATATGAACCTCTGCTGTGTTGGAGGCTCCACACCGTCTGTCCTGCTGACCTGAGCTGAGCCATGGGAGCTGTCGGGGCGTTTGTTGTTTGTGTGCTGACCGCTTGGATCACTCAAGGTTAGTACGCTGCTCCAACGGTGTGTGTTGTCTTGCCCTTGGGGGCTCGGGGGCTGTATTATAGAGGGAACTAAGTTCAAATGGGGTTTGGTACAGGCTTCAGCCAGTTACATTTAAGATGTTCAAGGCCTTAATGCTGTAGTTTGATTACAAAGGCCATCTTTGCAATAAAGATGAGCACCAAATGTGAAAATATAGGTATTTATAATTAGTAAAAATGTATTGTCTGTTCAAAATTGACTCACTTGACTTCATAATTTGTCCAAATATGTTTGAGAAATATTTGTCCTGGATGATATTAATCACTACAATAGTCTTAACAGCCAGAGTCTGCATCGCTAGGCTCCTGTAGGCCTACTATTGGGCTCCTGTAGGCCTACTATTGGGCTACTTGTAAGAAAATGCTGAAAGTAATTTAGACTCGCTGTATTCCTATTGTTGTGGTTCTGCCTCAATAGTGTACATGCATGGCTTTTAAGTAACTGGTAAATCCCCACCCTAGATGCAAAAATAAACTGTTGCATGCAGTCTTGTCGGGTCTAGGATCTAGTCCTACTCTTGTAGATCGGACTGATTGCTCCACTTCCTGCAGCTCATCTTTTGCCATTTTTTTCACCCATCTATATTTCCTACATATTATTTGGCCTGTGTCGTTCTCATTTATATCCTGAACGGGGAAGCGCGACGTGATATTTCATTAAATGTTTGCTCCACCACTTTATTGTATTTGTCTTCATGTCTGTTCACTAATGTCGCACCAGTGACGTCCAAAGCAAATTCCTTGTATGTGAAAAGTATACTTAATAAATAAAGACTATTCTGATCACCGGTAAATGAGAGAGGACTCTGAAAATACAGACTGGAGACGTGGCTAAATTATTTTGCAGATTAGCTGCAACATAGAAGTCCTCGTACTAAACGTTTAGTGAACTTGCTCTAACTGCTCATGTCCCCAGGATCCTGCTCCTCCATGGATCAACGAGAGGCGTTGGAAGGTACGGTATCCGTTCTCATTATTGAGATGGGAATTGGACCGTTATTCACAGTGGCCTTTTTGCTCTAGTGTGGTGCTCGGGTTTGGCTTCCTTTCCACCCCTGTTCCCACTCATGTGGACTGCCTTTTATTTTTACTACTACAAATTGTCACTTGTGAGGGACGCTAATGCTTGGGATTTGCTCAAATAGAATAAAAAGAAATGTCTGGGTACAGCCATTTGTAAGACTGGGATTCTGTAATGCCAGTTTCATCCGTCACGCCCTCTGTTCTAAAGCCACAATGTTTAGACTACATAAACGATACATTCTTGAAAGATAAAAATTTTGTAGACTGAAAATATGCTTTTTGTAGCCCATCATGAAGTCGACGGGTCACAAACATTACAATTTAAATTTTTGGTGGTGGGCTTTACATTTGGATCACTGACTGGGCCTTTAAAATGGCAAGCTTGGACGCTTACAAATGTCCAAATTGTGTCCAAGCCATTTGGAACCATTCGCAAGTTGTAACGTGTATGCTTCCTGTTTGTTGCAGATATTGCATTCAATGACATCTCGATAAGAAATGCCCTTAAACGTCTGTCATTGTACAATGACCAACATGTGAAAGGAGGTAAGCCGGTCTACACTTCATAAATAATTATTCCAGCAAGTAGCCTAGGTTCAGTAGTCTTGGTGAAAACCTATTCCTATTGGATGTATTTGTGCATGCTCTTTGTCAACTTGCATTATTTGCTTTGTTTTCTCTCCTGAAGCACATTTGAACACCAACGAAGTGAAGGGTCCAGCGAGGGCGAGCGCTCACGGCACAAAAACCAGACCTGAGAATCCCCTCACATTCTCCAACACTCCCACGACTGAAGCGCCCTCTGCCAAAGGACGCATGAAGGGAGGCTGTGGTCACCCTGCGGCTGTCAAGCTGTTGGACGACATGAGCCAGGGCAACAACACCTTAAGCAACATGAGCCAGGGCAACGACACCTTAAGCAACAGCACACTGTTAGACGACATGAGCCAGGGCAACAACACCTTAAGCAACAGCACACTGTTAGACGACATGAGCCAGGGCAACAACACCTTAAGCAACAGCACACTGTTAAACCAGGGCAACTACACCTTAAGCAACACCACACTGTTAAACAACATGAGTCAGGGCAACAACGGCACACTGATGGACAATGTGCCAGGAAATGCCCTTAAACCTCCGTCATTGTACAATGACCAACATGTGAAAGGAGGTAAGCCGGTCTCTAGAAATACAAAACACTTCACTAAATTATTCCAGCAAGTAGCCTAGGTTCAGTAGTCTTGGTGAAAACCTATTCCTATCGGATGTATTTGTGCATGCTCTTTGTCAACTTGCATTATTTGCTTTGTTTTCTCTCCTGAAGCACATTTGAACACCAACGAAGTGAAGGGTCCAGCGAGGGCGAGCGCTCACGGCACAAAAACCAGACCTGAGAATCCCCTCACATTCTCCAACACTCCCACGACTGAAGCGCCCTCTGCCAAAGGACGCATGAAGGGAGGCTGTGGTCACCCTGCGGCTGTCAAGCTGTTGGACGACATGAGCCAGGGCAACAACACCTTAAGCAACATGAGCCAGGGCAACGACACCTTAAGCAACAGCACACTGTTAGACGACATGAGCCAGGGCAACAACACCTTAAGCAACAGCACACTGTTAGACGACATGAGCCAGGGCAACAACACCTTAAGCAACAGCACACTGTTAAACCAGGGCAACTACACCTTAAGCAACACCACACTGTTAAACAACATGAGTCAGGGCAACAACAGCACACTGATGGACAATGTGCCAGGAAATGCCCTTAAACCTCCGTCATTGTACAATGACCAACATGTGAAAGGAGGTAAGCCGGTCTCTAGAAATACAAAACACTTCACTAAATTATTCCAGCAAGTAGCCTAGGTTCAGTAGTCTTGGTGAAAACCTATTCCTATCGGATGTATTTGTGCATGCTCTTTGTCAACTTGCATTATTTGCTTTGTTTTCTCTCCTGAAGCACATTTGAACACCAACGAAGTGAAGGGTCCAGCGAGGGCGAGCGCTCACGGCACAAAAACCAGACCTGAGAATCCCCTCACATTCTCCAACACTCCCACGACTGAAGCGCCCTCTGCCAAAGGACACATGAAGGGAGGCTGTGGTCACCCTGCGGCTGTCAAGCTGTTAGACGACATGAGCCAGGGCAACGACACCTTAAGCAACAGCACACTGTTAGACGACATGAGCCAGGGCAACGACACCTTAAGCAACATGAGCCAGGGCAACAACACCTTAAGCAACAGCACACTGTTAGACGACATGAGCCAGGGCAACAACACCTTAAGCAACAGCACACTGTTAGACGACATGAGCCAGGGCAACGACACCTTAAGCAACAGCACACTGTTAAACCAGGGCAACTACACCTTAAGCAACAACACACTGTTAAACAACATGAGTCAGGGCAACAACAGCACACTGATGGACAATGTGCCAGGAAATGCCCTTAAACCTCCGTCATTGTATAATGACCAACATGTGAAAGGAGGTAAGCCGGTCTCTAGAAATCCACTTCACTAAATTATTCCAGCAAGTAGCCTAGGTTCAGTAGTCTTGGTGAAAACCTATTCCTATTGGATGTATTTGTGCATGCTCTTTTGTCAACTTGCATTATTTGCTTTGTTTTCTCTCCTGAAGCACATTTGAACACCAACGAAGTGAAGGGTCCAGCGAGGGCGAGCGCTCACGGCACAAAAACCAGACCTGAGAATCCCCTCACATTCTCCAACACTCCCACGACTGAAGCGCCCTCTGCCAAAGGACACATGAAGGGAGGCTGTGGTCACCCTGCGGCCGTCAAGCTGTAGTGACAATGGTACTTCTGATGACAACTACCCCACCATGACTCTCGCCAACCCCATGACTCCGGGCAGCCACACTACTCGACTCTGGGCAGCCACACATGAACTACTACTCGCCTCCTGTACAAGGGTTTGCCGACGACAAAGCTCCCGCCACACAAATGCTGGGGTTTCCTCCAACACTCCTCCCACAGCTAAGGTGCTGTAATGTGTGGGGGCTTGGTGAGCGGAGCAGACCACTATATAATGGTACAATAAAGCTTAAACCTTTATACTTGGTATCCGCTTGTGTTCTTCATTTGATCTGCCCCACCCCACAGCGATGTACTGTAGTACAACTTGGGTTTACAACTGCAGATTCTGGTGACCTAAAAGTTGCACTGTGATTCTTAAAGTTAACCTTCTGTAGTGTGGTAGTTGAACTTACTTGTACACCTGCATATAGCCCTGTATGATTGCATGTACAATAATGCGGTATATATGCAATATATCTATCCACACCTGTCTGTACTTTGCCTGCACATATCCTTTTACATATCTGTAGATGCTATATCTATCTGTACATATCGTACATCTACCCAAGCTCTGTACATGCATCTGATTAGCATACTTGAACGAAGCACTGGTGACAACACAGCCTTCATTTCCATCTGGGGGGACCCGTCCTGTGAGTCAACACGTTGGTTAGGGAGCTCAGACTTAAGTTCCCAGGCTGTTGGACTGCTTTTACCCCATGATGCATACTCTTGGCAAACCCCTTGAGTACTGTGTCCATACATCATTACTAGACAAAAGTTGTTCATGAAGTAGTATACTAGTGTTCAGAACAGAAACTAATGTTTCAGTGTCCAAATAATCAGAATTAAAATATTGACAGCACTAAGGATGAGGGGTCAATTTTCATAGTGTAAATTAATGGAAAACAGTGACACCAGGTGGCAACATGTACACACTGCTGCAATCTCAGTTAAAATTGTTCCTCGGTCTCAAATCATTGAAATATAAATCTTTAGGGTAAATTCAAGCTGCAGCCGCCCAGGGAAGAGATCACACTAAACTGCTCCGTTTCTCTTTCACCACATCCTCGTGTTTCCTCTCTCTGTACTCACAAAGACAATCGACTGCCCATACCAAAATAAAAAACGTTCCAACCAACTTCCTTAACACATTTTATTTACAGAAAATGAGAATAGTTGTCTTTGTACCGTTATGTACATGTATGAAATAAGAGGACAGCTCAACAAATATAAAAATATAGACAGAAAAAAAAGGAAAAGGACATGTTAAAAGTTGAAAGTGCTTTGGTTCTCTGGGATCTGGAAGGCATAGCAGTCTGTGGTGGTTTCCGGGGCAACAGGCACACTGTTAGACGACATGAGCCAGGGCAACGACACCTTAAGCAACATGAGCCAGGGCAACGACACCTTAAGCAACATGAGCCAGGGCAACGACACCTTAAGCAACAACAGCACACTGTTAGACGACATGAGCCAGGGCAACGACACCTTAAGCAACAACAGCACACTGTTAGACGACATGAGCCAGGGCAACGACACCTTAAGCAACAACAGCACACTGTTAGACGACATGAGCCAGGGCAACAACACCTTAAGCAACAACAGCACACTGTTAGACGACATGAGCCAGGGCAACAACACCTTAAGCAACAACAGCACACTGTTAGACGACATGAGCCAGGGCAACGACACCTTAAGCAACAACAGCACACTGTTAGACGACATGAGCCAGGGCAACAACACCTTAAGCAACAGCACACTGTTAGACGACATGAGCCAGGGCAACTACACCTTAAGCAACAACACACTGTTAGACGACATGAGCCAGGGCAACGACACCTTAAGCAACAACACACTGTTAAACAACATGAGCCAGGGCAACTACACCTTAAGCAACAACACACTGTTAAACAACATGAGCCAGGGCAACAACACCTTAAGCAACAACGACACACTGTTAAACAACATGAGCCAGGGCAACAACACCTTAAGCAACAACACACTGTTAAACAACATGAGTCAGGGCAACGACACCTTAAGCAACAACACACTGTTAAACAACATGAGTCAGGGCAACGACACCTTAAGCAACAACGACACACTGTTAAACAACATGAGCCAGGGCAACAACACCTTAAGCAACAGCACACTGTTAAACCAGGGCAACTACACCTTAAGCAACAACACACTGTTAAACAACATGAGTCAGGGCAACAACAGCACACTGATGGACAATGTGCCAGGAAATGCCCTTAAACCTCCGTCATTGTACAATGACCAACATGTGAAAGGAGGTAAGCCGGTCTCTAGAAATACACTTCACTAAATTATTCCAGCAAGTAGCACATTTTATTTACAGAGTCAGTTTGTATTGAAATGAGAATAGTTGTCTTTGTACCGTTATGTACATGTATGAAATAAGAGGACAGCTCAACAAATATAAAAATATAGATAGAAAAAAAAGGAAAAGGACATGTTAAAAGTTGAAAGTGCTTTGGTTCTCTGGGATCTGGAAGGCATAGCAGTCTGTGGTGGTTTCCGGGGCAACAGCCTCGTCTTCCTCCTCCTGCAAGATGAAGAAGAGAGATCAGGTCAGAGTGAGCCAGAGTGTGAAATGCTTTGTTTGTGCACTAAACTGGGTTACAGTATTTCTTCTTCTGGTTTTTATTGGCGGTTGGCATAAACCTTTTGGTGCATTACTGCCACCTTCTGAAATGGAGTGTGGATCTAGGGTTATGCACATGCTAATGACTAGTGACTACTCTATATCAGGGGTTATATAGCGTAGTGCTCCCACTCTGCTCACTATTGGAACATTCCCTATCTTCTACTTGAATATGTTTGAAAAATAAAACGATACTTTTGTCAGACAGTCTAGACAAGGGGTGGCCAACCCGCGGCTCTTTGCCCGTCAACGTGCGGCTCTTCCATAAAAAGATTTAATTTTAATTTTTTTAACTTTTTTTATGTCACTCATTCCATAAGGACGTAGAATAAACATTTACACATTTTTTTTAAATGGTCCATTTGCATGTTCTTGGTATCTGAATCTAGGGACATATATGGATCAGTGTCAGAAATAGTGTCTGTTACTAGGCTTGAGTAAATTGTAATGAACCAAAGGAGAATATCAATTCTATTTAAATTTTTTTTTATCTTTGACTGTGAATAACACCATGCTAAAATTGACCAGACCTGAAAAATCTAAGCAAATGAATAAAGGGAAGATGATTAAACAGAAGGTTTTGTAGATGTAAATTTCTCCACCATTTTTCATCATATTGCAACACCGTTTTTTGCAAGACGTTCACAGAAAGGTAGAGAAACTAACTGTGTTCTGTTTTATGGCAATAACGTTCAGGTTTGTGGGAGATAATCCCAAAAAATAAGAGAAATAAAAAAGTAAATCCAGAAGTCAGATGATTGACAGGGGCTGGTGTGAGCTGGGTAGGGTCGTTTTTCGAAATTTGAAAGCCCTGAGTCTCTTCCTTCAAAAGACTACACTCACTTTTGGATGTGCCACTTCCTCCTGTCAATATGCGCCGGTTTCCGACTCAATGCCCTGAGATTTCTATAATCTTATATTTCACTAATAACAGTTAAAATAATTGGTAAACAAACGTAATGCTGAAAATATACACTTTTACTGTATATCTCGGGCTTAAGAGGTTAACCCTGTGAGGCCCAAATTAAAAAGACATTAGCAACTTCAGAGGCCAGAGGGTGGGACATATAAACACATTTACTATCAAATAGCATTGTGAGGCTGAACAACAGGACCAATTGACTATACATGTACTTAAAGGGGAACTATCTTATAAATGGCCTTTTTCAGTGTTTACCATTGTTTCTTAGCTATGTGGACTTATATTAATAGGATCTATGTCTCTAATTCTCATATTGGCGCATTCTAGAAAAATGCGGTTTTTGAGTACTTGATTAGAAATACAAAAAAAATGCATAAAAAAAAAAAAAAAACTAGGTGTTCCATAGACTCACATGAATTGTGTAAAAGTGCCCAAATAGTGAAAGAAATAGTAAAATAGTTCCCATTTAAAAAAATTTAAATAAACATTATTTTTTTAAATGGCTAAAAGTGATTTTGTAATTTTGCAACCGTGGGTCTCACAGGGTACTTTTAACCCTGTGAGGCCCAAATAAAAAAGACATTAGCAACTTCAGAGGCCAGAGGGTGAGACCTATAAACACAGGAAGGGTGCCGTGACTGAAAAAAAATGTTGAGAAACGCTGGTATATGATGTGGCTCTTTGTGGTACCACAGTAATTTGTGTGGCTCTTAGTCTCTGACTGGTTGGCCACCCCTGGTCTAGACAGATTGATTTATGACGTGATGTCATAAATGTCCGCCGATGGACCGCACGGGTGGAAGAGGTTAAGAGGTTAAAGCACCAAAGTTGCCATCTCAGCCATATTCTCAAGATCAGGGATCCTCTCAAATTCACCTTTAGCTGTCGGCCAAATATGAAATGAACATAAATGCAAATGTATGAGGCTTTCATGTTCATGCTAAACGTGTTGACTGACCTCTCCTGAGAAGTATTTCTCTATGATCTTGAGAGATGCGTTGTAGACGGCTTCGTTCTCATGGGCTTGCAGCGCCTCGATCTTGTCCAGACCGCCGCATTCCTCCATCATCAAGCACAGCTTCTCAGTCTCACCCATCCGGTCTCCTGCCTGTCGGTGAAGAAAACACACTGAACTCATTAACACACACACTAGGAGCTGAACGCCTGTCAGTGAAGAAAACACTGAACTCATTAACACCCACACTAGGAGCTGAACGCCTGTCAGTGAAGAAAACACTGAACTCATTAACACCCACACTAGGAGCTGAACGCCTGTCGGTGAAGAAAACACTGAACTCATTAACACCCACACTAGGAGCTGAACGCCTGTCAGTGAAGAAAACACACTGAACTCATTAACACCCACACTAGGAGCTGAACGCCTGTCAATGAAGAAAACACTGAACTCATTAACACCCACACTAGGAGCTGAACGCCTGTCAATGAAGAAAACACACTGAACTCATTAACACCCACACTAGGAGCTGAACGCCTGTCAATGAAGAAAACACAATGAACTCATTAACACCCACACTAGGAGCTGAACGCCTGTCAGTGAAGAAAACACTGAACTCATTAACACCCACACACTAGGAGCTGAACACCTGTCGGTGAAGAAAACACACTGAACTCATTAACACCCACACTAGGAGCTGAACGCCTGTCGGTGAAGAAAACACAATGAACTCATTAACACCCACACTAGGAGCTGAACGCCTGTCAGTGAAGAAAACACTGAACTCATTAACACCCACACTAGGAGCTGAACGCCTGTCGGTGAAGAAAACACACTGAACTCATTAACACCCACACTAGGAGCTGAACGCCTGTCGGTGAAGAAAACACTGAACTCATTAACACCCACACTAGGAGCTGAACGCCTGTCGGTGAAGAAAACACACTGAACTCATTAACACCCACACACTAGGAGCTGAACGCCTGTCGGTGAAGAAAACACAATGAACTCATTAACACCCACACTAGGAGCTGAACGCCTGTCGGTGAAGAAAACACAATGAACTCAGCCTATTAACTCATTGACCGCCACACTGTTTTCCCATCTCTACTCAATGGCGCCAGCGTTATTGACCATTTTCGCTATGTTTGCGGACCCATCGTGTGTTCTGTATTATAGCTATGGAGACAATAGTATGGCTCATTTGACAGGCATTGTTTATAGTCCAACACTGACGAACCAGTTAATTTCTACATACTTTAGTTTGTGCGCTATTCCACGCTAAACATCGCCCCTTTCCAAAATAATCCAGTATTTTTTTCTAGATCGCGAGATATGACGTGTTATATGCATTATGCCCAAATCGTTCGGGTTGCTCGCCTGAAACTCCATATATTTCCAAATCAAAAAGGTTTATACCATATATATAATGTTTCTTCACAAAATCATCAAGGGGGGGGGGGGGTCATTTTACCTCGAAACTGCGATCGTTACCAAAAGCATGTTTTGGGTTTAAAAAAAAATACCAGCAGGTTACCTCCATAGATGTCCCTAGATACCAAGAACATGCAAATGGCCCTTGTAGAAGTGGAGCAATATTCCATTTACTTAGGTCTGTATTTTAGGCAGATTTTCAGAAAATAGGCTCCAGGTGGAAGAGGTTAAGCCCTAAAAAGCGATTAGTGGACAAAGAGAGGGCAGCCCTACATGTGGTCTTACCATCAATATGTTGGTGATGGCGTCCATGATGACCAGGAGGAACCTGCTGTCCTACATGTGGTCTTACCATCAGTATGTTGGTGATGGCGTCCATGATGACCAGGAGGAACCTGCTGTCCTTGGCAGACAGCAGGTTGAGCAGAGGCTCCAGGACGTTACACTGGACCAGGTATGCCACCTGCTGCACCGTGCCCCCGCTGGTGTAGTTGGTGACGGCCCACACAGCCTCCTTCTGGGTCTTGTAGTCTCCCTGGACACAGAAGAGAGGACAACATCAGGCATTGAGCTGGACAGTAGGGTTCTGGAGTCAAACCGGCTTTCAATTCACTGCCTTCAGGAAGCACATTTTCCGGCGGCTGATTAGCGCAGTGGGCAAGGCGCTCGCCTCTAACGCAGGATATGCTGGGTTCGAAGCCCAGCTCTCTGCGTTGCTACCGGCTTGGCCGGTCGTCATACTAACACAATTGGCAGTGTTAGAGGGTGGGAAAGCCAGTGGGTGGGGATTGGACGTTATGGACAGCGACTCCTACAGGTCGGTTGGTGCGCCTGTACAGCAGAATCAGGAAGTATCGGGGGCAGCGTGAGCCTCCCACGCGTTACTCCTCGCCAATGAGAGTCCGTGCTGGCAGGTGAAAAGATGCAACAGCTGCCTCCTCGTGTACCGGAGGGGACACGTGATGCAAGGCTTCTATCCTCCCTACAACCGGCCAGTGGGAGGCATAGTCTAGCAACGTTCAAGACAGGGGAGGGGAGAATTGAAGGGAGAATTGGCGAGGTGAAATTGGGATGGGAGAAAATAGAAAAATAAGGAGAAAAACTGGATCAAAAAAATGAAGCACATTTTCCCTCAAGATTGAAATATACACTGGGTGAATGAACTACAAATACAACTTCAAATCTACATTGCAATAGGGCGGCTGGGTGGTGCAGCGGACATTGCGCTCGTCACCAATGCAAGAGACACCGGGTTCGAATCCTCCCACACCGGGTGAGCCTCCCACACGTTACTCCTCGCCAATGAGAGTCTGCGCTGGCAGGTGAAAAGATGTGACAGGCTGCCTCCTCATGTATCGGAGGGGACACATGATGCAAGGCTTCTATCCTCCCTACAACCGGCCAGTGGGGGGCATATGCGAGCAACGTTCAAGGAGAATATCAATTTGTTTTCTTGTTTTCTTTGCATCTTTGACAGTGAATAACACCATGCTAAGTTTGACCAGACATGAAAACTTGTCACTGAGCTCATTCAGCACCTTCTTGAGATCATGTGTACAAAAAAGCAAAAAGAATCTAAGCAAATTAATAAAGGGAAGATGATTAAACAGGAGATTTTGTAGAGACAGTATTGAATTCTGCCATCCGGACACATGCAATTTGAAATATGCTTATGGAATATAGAATATCAGGCCTATAAATGACCTTATTATGGCCAAGTCACACAACCAGTCAGTGTTGGGCCCCTTATTATTTATTTTGTACATAAATTACATTTGTAAGGTATCAACTATCTTTAAATGTATTATTTTTGCGGACGACACCAACATCTTCTGTTCTGGAAATAACTTAAAGGAACTCTTAGGGGCGGCTTGGTGGCGTAGCGGAGATTGCGCTCGTCACCAATGCAAGAGACTCCGGTCTCAACTCCCCGAGTCAGCGTTGCCTGCGGCTTGGGCCAGTCGTCATACTATCTCAATTGGCAGAGGTAGCGGGTGGAAAGTCGATGGGTGGGGATTGGACGTTGTGGACAGCGACTCCTACAGGTCGGTTGGGTGACGCCTGTACAGCAGAGACAGGAAGTATCGGGGGCAGCGTGAGCCTCCCACGCGTTACTCCTCGCCACTGAGAGTCCGCGCTGTCTGGTGAAAAGATGCGACAGGCTGCCTCCTCGTGTACCGGGGAAATATATACTGACACTAATTAACACAGATTAACAATGGAAAACACCTGGGGGAAGAAGACACTAGAACTAATACAATAAACAACAAACCGGAACAATACAACACACAGAATCAAAATGCCAACACAAAGAAACCCTACACAGACAACACTTGTAATATAGACACTAATTGCCACAAAATAATGTTATTAATATGACCAAGCAGGGTCAATGTTGACTGCAGCTTCTGCAGGTCACCACTAGATGGCGGTATGACACTGGGGCATTGATTCTCCCAGACCTGAGCAGGTCTGGGATTGTAAACTAAAAATATGGTTTGATATTAATAAACTTTCATTGAATGTGGACCAAACTGATGGTCTTTGGAAACCGCAAAATAGATACACATGTGCAAGTGAAAATAGAAAATGTCAATATTGAACAAGTATGAGATAACATTTTTAGGAGTAATGTTAAGACAGTAAATTCTGTTGGAAATCTCATATAAGATATGTTAGAACCAAAGTAGCAAGGAGTATTGCAGTATTGTGCAGTGCAAAACATATTCTGGAACAGAGGATGTTGTACTCTGTATTTCTTTTCCTTTTTTAAGATTTCTTTTTTTTGGCATTTTACTGCTTTATCTTCCATTATATAATTTAAGTATTAATTAATGTTCCCACTTGGAAGTGGCGGATAGGGGTAGGGCATGATAAGCTTAGGCTTCTTCCTACTCCTTTTCGAACAGTGATATGTATATATTTTGTTGTTTGTCTTTTTTTATTTACTATAATTATTTTTAATCATGTTCGAGATTCATTCATTCATCTATGGATCGGGCCAAATCTCCCCTTTCCTTTTTTTTTATCTGGTCAGCAAACAACAGGTGATTGTGGTCATTATCATTGAATGACAACAGCGGCCAATGAAATGTGGCACGGTGCCATATTGTATCTTCTATGTCTCTGGTCTTCTCTTCCTCTCTCTTACCTGCTGCAGGACCTCCACCAGGACCGGCACCAGGCCTGCGTTGACCACCTCCTGGATCTGGCCGTCTCTGCCGGCGGTGATGTTGGACACGGTCCAGGCCGCCTCCTTCTGGAGGTTGGCCTTGTGGTGGCGCAGCAGGCCGGGCAGCATGGCGAGGGCGCCGGCGTTCAGCACGCTTTGCGTCTGCTCATCCGTCCCCGTCACAATGTTACCCAGTGAGCGCAGCGCGGGGGTCTAGTGAGGCAGAGGACAGTTCATTCAGTCACTGGTAGGGCTGGTTGAGTTATAGGACTCAATGGGTTAGTCCAGGGGTCGGCAAACGTTACTATCAAAAGAGCCATTTTGCCCCCTCCTGCACGGAATAAAATTCACCTGGTGCCGCAAAACCTATTTACCCTTAAAATGAAGATAACACAGTGTATACAGTTTTATATATATTTATACTATATATATATATATATATTAGGGCTGTCAGTTTATCGCGTTAATTAGATTAATTAATTACACAGCAAATTATCGCGTTATGAAAATTAACTCAAAATTAATTACATTTTTATTTTTTTTATATATTTTTTTTTATCTCATTCATTCCATAAGAACGTAGAATACACATTTACAGATTTGTTTTATATGGTCCATTAGCATGTTCTTGGTATCTGATTCTAGGGACATCTATGGATCTCAGGGAATGTATTCCCAGTGTCAGAAATACTGTGTCTGTTACTAGGCTTGAGTAAATTGTAATGAACCAAAGGAGAATATCAATAATTATTTTTTTATCTTTGACTGTGAATAACACCATGCTCAAATTGACCAGACCTGAAAAATCTAAGCAAATTAATAGATGGAAGATGATTAAACAGAAGGTTTTGTAGATACAGTACTGAATTCTGCCATCCGGACACATGCAATTTGAAATATGATTATAGAATATAGAATATCAGGCATAAAATGGTTATGCGATTAAAATGCGATTAATTAGATTAATTAATTACAAATCCTGTAATTAATTAGATAAATTTTTTTAATCGCCTGACAGCACTAATATATATATATAGAGAGGGATTGGAATTTAATTTATTCAAAAGCTTATTTGTAGTATGTGCCTATTGTTATTTTCATTCGGTCTCAAGTGTCGGAGAGGAGCAGAAATGACAGCTGGCACCAAATCCATTCTGAATAAGAGACAACAGAGGGGACACGTGATGCAAGGCTTCGTCCACAGTGCAGCCGACCAGTGGGAGGCATGGCCTAACAACGTCCGAGACAGGGGAGGGTAGAATTGGACGATACGAAATTGGGGACGGGAGAAAAATAGAAAAAAGGGGAGAAAAAGTAGATCCAAAAAAAAAAGTGTATCTCTAGACTCTCCGTCACATAAAGTCTGGCTGTACAGTGCGCATAGAATAAGGCATATATTATTAAAATTAGTTTTCTCCAATAAACTCATATATTTCTACTAGGGCTGACCTCTATTAGTCGAATAGTCGACTAATCGATCGAAAGGAGCCGTAGTCGACTGCCAACCTTTAAAAAAAATTAAAATAATAATTATAATAATATATATATATATTTTTGTATCATTCTTTCCAAAAGAAAAGAGGCATAGAAGCGTGGCTAACGCTAATGGCACGCATACCAGAGGCTAACTGCCTACGAAAACAGGCACAGAGGCACTGAAAGAGGATTTCACCGTCTAATGAACACACTAGACTAGACAAATATCAAGATGTATCCATCAGTGGACCAATTGCATGCTTTTGCAGAGGACAAGAAGCCTTCCGTCGACTCAATCAGACATTAAGCACCCCCCACAGCCCAAATGGAATGATACAAAAATATATATATATATTTATAATTTTTTGTATTTATACATTTTTGCATTGGGCAAAAACCACCAGTCGACTATCGGCACATGTTGGCCAATCAAAGTCGACTATACAAATCCTTAGTCGGGGGGACAAGCCTAATTTCTATACTTAATATAGTTTCATACATCTACTCTAGTGCGCCGTCAGACCGATGTGTCCGTCCGAGAGAGGAGCGCTTGTGGAGAGAGCGAGGTCGCAAGGCTGCCCTGACGACAGACAGCCATGTTGCCGTCACTTGTGGGGGGATTCACCAGGCCGGCAGGGCGGGCGTTCTTGGACCGATGGTGACCAGGCTGCATGCTGCGCTCCCGTCCGACACCCAGGTTAAGGGTCAGGGGTTAAGGGTCAGGGACGCACCACGATGGACAGCTCTCCGCAGGCCAGCAGCTGGACGAGGTTAAGGGTCAGGGGTTAAGGGTCAGGGGTTAAGGTTAGGGACGCACCACGATGGACAGCTCTCCGCAGGCCAGCAGCTGGACCAGTCTGGGCACCAGGCCCGCCCGCACCACCACCTCGATCCTCTCGCTGAGGCCGTCCGTCAGGTAGGACACGGCCCAGCAGGTGTCGGCCATCACCTCCCGGTCGTGGTGGTGGAGGAGGCGCGCCAGGGCGGGGAGCAGCTGCTGCACCGACGCCAGCGGGGGCTCCGGGTTCTTGTTCCGGCACAGGTTGGACAGAGTCCAGCTGACGTTCCTGAGGTAGCTGACCTGGAGGTGGGGGTGATGGGGACAGTTAGACCTGGAGGTGGGGGTGATGGGGACAGTTAGACCTGGAGGTGGGGGTGATGGGGACAGTTAGACCTGGAGGTGGGGGTGATGGGGACAGTTAGACCTGGAGGTGGGGGTGATGGGGACAGTTAGACCTGGAGGTGGGGGTGATGGGGACAGTGAGACCTGGAGGTGGGGGTGATGGGGACAGTTAGACCTGGAGGTGGGGGTGATGGGGACAGTTAGACCTGGAGGTGGGGGTGATGGGGACAGTTAGACCTGGAGGTGGGGGTGATGGGGACAGTTAGACCTGGAGGTGGGGGTGATGGGGACAGTTAGACCTGGAGGTGGGGGTGATGGGGACAGTTAGAGCTGGAGGTGGAGGTGATGGGGACAGTTAGACCTGGAGGTGGGGGTGATGGGGACAGTTAGACCTGGAGGTGGGGGTGATGGGGACAGTTAGACCTGGAGGTGGGGGTGATGGGGACAGTGAGACCTGGAGGTGGGGGTGATGGGGACAGTGAGACCTGGAGGTGGGGGTGATGGGGACAGTTAGACCTGGAGGTGGGGGTGATGGGGACAGTTAGACCTGGAGGTGGGGGTGATGGGGACAGTTAGACCTGGAGGTGGGGGTGATGGGGACAGTTAGACCTGGAGGTGGGGGTGATGGGGACAGTTAGACCTGGAGGTGGGGGTGATGGGGACAGTTAGACCTGGAGGTGGGGGTGATGGGGACAGTTAGACCTGGAGGTGGGGGTGATGGGGACAGTTAGACCTGGAGGTGGGGGTGATGGGGACAGTTAGAGCTGGAGGTGGGGGTGATGGGGACAGTTAGACCTGGAGGTGGGGCTGCCGCGGTATTGATGTTTTCCTTACCGCACACATTTGCTAAATATTTCCTACCGCCGCGGTAATAACCGCACACACACACACAAAAAAAAAGAAGTTTGAATGCATTTTTTTTGTAGTCTACTCTTTATATAGCATATAGCCTGCCTCTAGTCTAAATGTCTATCTTTAGAGGATGACTTTGCAGCATGAATATTGTTTGGGATTCGGCATGCACGCATTCGTTATTAAAAGTGAAACACGGATTCGAAGTCTCCCCTCGGTGTCGCGCCCGCCGGTTACCCCCCCGACCCTTTCTTCTTCTTCTTATTATAACGTTACTACTTATGATTACAAAGGCATTCGATTTGTGGCATTAACGTTAGTATAGTTACACGTTCGTATTTACCGGACCACATAGCAAGGCAAGCGTTACTCAATTAATATCTAAGTTCCTTTCTTTGCTCAGAGCGTGCCGAGTTGTACCCATTCTGCGGTCTGTTAATAAAGTTTTCAATCAGACAAGTGTATAGAACGAAGGGCTTTTATTATAACATTTCGTTGCAGTAAAATCATTATGCCTCGTTCCCTGAGGAGCGACGGCGTCGGTAATCCACTCCGGTCTCCGGTGGGAGCTAACGTACTATTAGCCGTGTTGTGATGGCTGAGATTCAGGAAGTAAAAGCACTGCAAGATGCTCCAAGCATGTGACGCGTATCTCTTCTGACCAATCAGTGGTCTGCAGTGTTTCATGTGACTTTTCTGGTACCCAATAGGGTCGCTTGGAATCTCGACAGAGAAGTAGGGTATATCTGCAGAGCCGCAAGCCCAACGAGAGCGTAATAATAATAATAATATAATAAAAAACAGCTGTGATGCCGGTATTCAGCCCAACGCTGCGGTGGGCATGATGTAACAGCGATACCGCGGTAATACCGATACCGCGGCAGCTCTAGGTGGGGGTGATGGGGACAGTGAGACCTGGAGGTGGGGGTGATGGGGACAGTTAGACCTGGAGGTGGGGGTGATGGGGACAGTTAGACCTGGAGGTGGGGGTGATGGGGACAGTGAGACCTGGAGGTGGGGGTGATGGGGACAGTTAGACCTGGAGGTGGGGGTGATGGGGACAGTGAGACCTGGAGGTGGGGGTGATGGGGACAGTTAGACCTGGAGGTGGGGGTGATGGGGACAGTGAGACCTGGAGGTGGGGGTGATGGGGACAGTTAGACCTGGAGGTGGGGGTGATGGGGACAGTTAGACCTGGAGGTGGGGGTGATGGGGACAGTTAGACCTGGAGGTGGGGGTGATGGGGACAGTTAGACCTGGAGGTGGGGGTGATGGGGACAGTTAGACCTGGAGGTGGGGGTGATGGGGACAGTTAGACCTGGAGGTGGGGGTGATGGGGACAGTTAGACCTGGAGGTGGGGGTGATGGGGACAGTTAGTACAGTATATACAGTACAGTTAGGTGTAGGGCTGTAGCGAATAGTTCGAAGCTTCATTCCTAACGTTGACATTCGAATTCTAAATCAACATTTGATTATTTTTATTTTTATTTTTTTTGTATGCGTCTGTTTAAACCAATGGGTTTTTTCTTCAGTTTCAGATAAAGATTAGGCTACACTAATATTATAGTGTATTATACTATTATAGTTTATGACTCGTCATACAAATTTAAATAAAACATTTATCATAAATGATGTATCTGCATCCGCTCGGCGCTCCATCAAGACGTCACCATCACTTCCGTACCAACCGTGAGCCTTATTGGATTATTTATGTTGACGAAACTCACGAGTTATATTCACTAAAGAAAGCTGATTTAATAAAAAAGAAAAAGACTAATTTAATCAGATTAAGTTAACACTTTGATCGCCATGGTTAAATTCATAATTTACCATCCCTAGCCAGCTCTATTTGTCTATGGAGAAGTTCCCCTTCTTTGCAGGGCTATAACTTTTTAAATTCTATTGCTAAATTGACATTATTATGGCCCATTCAATGTCCTATAGCCATTGTTCAGGGTGTAGCAACGTTATACTTTTTCATTCACATATTCATACTAAAATATGGTCTAAAGTATAAGTATGTTTTTATCGTTTTCCGCAGCTTTCTCCAGAACTTGATTTATAGCCCCAAATGCATTATATTGATGATCAAATACAGTTTGGTAGCGATCGGTGCCAGATAAAAAATTTAAACTGGAGGTACTTCTAGAAGTTACTACGTATCATCTGATGATGACCCGATGGGCGGGGGGTCGTTTATAATTCCGTGGGCAACGTTATATCATTCACCTAGTGTGGGTCATATGATCCTCAGAGCAGTTTATATGGAACACGTTAGAAAATAACGCTGGATCTTACCGTATCTTCCTCGCGCCGTTGGACGATCAGCTTGGAGTAGACAGTTTTCGATTATGGGATGTTGATCTAGATGAACCATTTCCAGGTTGTATAATACTATATACGTCCAAATAACGTTGTTTATTGAGTTAGGGCGAGCGATTGATTATCCAGTGTGTCGAGATGGAGTACGGCTAACGATCGCGAGTGCCCGGACGAAATATGGATGAGCACTTCCTGTTTGGCGCGTCACTTCCTGTTGGCCGATCTGCCACCAGATGGCGCTCTTGAACCGTTAGAGAGTTGAGTGGAGATCAGCAGTATATCTCAGGTCCCCGGAGGAGAAATATGATTTCGATCACAGATTTTTGAAATATTGACATCAAAGACGTGTTACGGCGTCTTCGGCAGAATGAGCATGGCGAGCAAAGACGAGTTACGGCGTTCCCGGCGATTAAAGTGTTAATCACTTTATTCAAATTGAGGATTTCTTTTTTTATGTCATAAAATATGACGACAGACATTGGAAGCTTCATTCGAAAACGTCAATAGAAGCTTCGAATGTAAAAAGAAGGACATTCGGTACAGCCCTGGTTAGGTGACAGCATTATATGTGATCCCAGAGGCACCACAGAGACAGGTGGACTGATGATACTTCTACGTGGGCCGTCGCGGCTCCTTCCTCCAAGTAACCATCACACCGACACCCCGTTGGCGTTGCCCGCCAGCCGACATGCGGCTACATGTTTGGCCGGTTGCACATAGACCTCGTCGGTAAACTCCTTGGCTTTGATCGAGCCTTGCCGTCAATTAGATGTTTCCAGTCTGTGTGCCCAAGATAAAGCCTACATAAATAAATCGGAACAGCCCTAGTTGTGATGAAGAGCAAGGCTTAGGTGGCCATACGACAGATACCGCCAACATCCCAGAGCTTGGCACAATGTTCCACGTGGAGGAGAACTCACATGGAACACGGAGAGGTCTGGAACAGCCAACAGATGCAGGAGCGACTCGATGCCACCGTGCTTAATCACTTGATCTCTGTAGTTGGAACCGTCGCCTAGGTGAGAGAAAAAACACATCGCTTGATTCCTTTTCCAACGGTCAACATTCTAAACCACTTCTATAAACAGTTTTCCCTGCATGTTCAACTCGTAGGCGTCCCCACCCAACAAGGAGCCCAGGAGCACAACACCCAACAAGGAGCCCAGGAGCACAACACCCAACAAGGAGCCCAGGAGCACAACACCCAACAAGGAGCCCAGGAGCACAACACCCAACAAGGAGCCCAGGAGCACAACACCCAACAAGGAGCCCAGGAGCACAACACCCAACAAGGAGCCCAGGAGCACAACACCCAACAAGGAGCCCAGGAGCACAAAGAGATGCTAAATACTTCAGTAGCTTTCCTGTAGGGCTGGGAGGTCTGCCCAATATGAAGTAGTATACCATCATGGAGCCGTTCAGAAGAGCCCCATGAGGAGATATATACATCAGACTCTGCTAGTGTCATCACAATACTATGACTTTGATACCGAAACCAGCCTAAGTGTCACGAAACCGCTTCTAAAACAATACCACAGCAAAAAACCTAAAACATTAGGAAAGGTAATGGAATATATATATATATATTAGGGCTGTCAGTTTATCGCGTTAATTAGATTAATTAATTACACAGCAAATTATTGCGTTATGAAAATGTACTAAAAAAAAAAATTAAATACTTTTTTTTCCATTCCATAAGAATGTAGAATACACATTTACAGGTTTTTTTTATATGGTCCATTTGCATGTTCTTGGTATCTGATTCTAGGTACATCTATGGATCTCAGGGAATGTATTCCCAGTGTCAGAAATATTGTGTCTGTTACTAGGCTTGAGTAAATTGTAATGAACCAAATGAGAATATCAATTTTTTTTTTTTATCTTTGACTGTGAATAACATCATGCTCAAATTTACCAGACCTGAAAAATCTAAGCAAATTAATAAATGGAAGATGATTACACAGAAGGTTTTGTAGATACAGTACTGAATTCTGCCATCCGGACACATGCAATTTGAAACATGATTATAGAATATATAATATCAGGCATAAAATGGTTATGTGATTAAAATGCAATTAATTCGATTAATTAATTACAAATCCTGTAATTACCAATTAGATAAAAAAATGTAATCGCCTGACAGCACTAATATATATAGTGTGAGAGAGAGAGAGTTTTGGACTAAGACCCTCCCATTCCTCACGTTTGGAAAACAAAACTTAACTCTGCCCAGACTCCTTGAGCTCAAGGATATTCTAAAAGTATCGATACTAATAAAATAGAGTATGGGACCATTTTTAACAGCTGGGTATCGCAATTAGGGCTGCACGATTCTTGCTAAAATGTGAATCACGATTTTTCTCCCTAAGAATTGACATCACGATTCTCTTACACGATTCTTATTTATTCAATAAAAGCATTTAATACACTCTTTCTTAAATAGACAACATAACATATATGAAAGTGCTTGACTTAAAACTTAAAAGTATCTTGTAACATACAAAAGAAGTCTCTTTTCCTCTCTCACGCCTGTGTGCAGGAGGTCCGTGCGTCGCGGCACTCGTCAGTCAGCTCAGGGAGTCATTTGACAAGCATGCGTCGTGTTTCTACCGGTACACACATTACAAAAACTCATTTTCCGTGGAATTTTTATAAACTTTGGACTGTATGACTATAAGACTTCAGGCTATGGAACCGTTGTGTTGTCCAGCTTCTACCTCTCATCTGGAACCCAAAAACAGGAATCTGGCGACGAGTCAACACAAAAGTGAGAAAATATAGAATAGAATAAAATAGAAATACTTTAATTATCCCGAGGGAAATTTGACACTACAAATCGCTCACATTAAACCTTTAGGTATTGAATGTTGAATTGATAGCATGTTTTGCTTTACATCGTGTAAGTGTGATTGATATCGCAACTGGGATTGTTCCGAAGCAAATAAGTCGATGCGTGAATGCAGCGTGACGTGAATGCATAGGGGAATAGGAGCGAGTGTTTTAATGCAACTGATCTCCATTTTGACGCAAATGCAAATACATCAGAATTGACATTTAGAAATGAGATCGTATACGTCTATGAATCGATATTTTCTTTTACGATTAATCGTGCAGCCCTAATCGCAATACTTTTATAGTATCGGTGTATCGTGCAGCCCTAGACTCTACACAATGCATCCTCAAATCCCAGTGTCCATGTTGCCCAGAGCCCATACGGCCTGCTCGCTGATGGTTACCTGCCATGTTGCCCAGAGCCCAGACGGCCTGCTCGCTGATGGTTACCTGCCATGTTGCCCAGACGGCCTGCTCGCTGATGGTTACCTGCCATGTTGCCCAGAGCCCAGACGGCCTGCTCGCTGATGGTTACCTGCAATGTTGCCCAGAGCCCAGACGCTCTGCTCGCTGATGGTTACCTGCCATGTTGCCCAGAGCCCAGACGGCCTGCTCGCTGATGGTTACCTGCCATGTTGCCCAGAGCCCAGACGGCCTGCTCGCTGATGGTTACCTGCGATGTTGCCCAGAGCCCAGACGGCCTGCTCGCTGATGGTTACCTGCGATGTTGCCCAGAGCCCAGACGGCCTGCTCGCTGATGGTTACCTGCGATGTTGCCCAGAGCCCAGACGGCCTGCTCGCTGATGTGGGGGTGGGGCGAGGTCACCAGGCCAATGAATGCCGGGATGGCGCCTCCATCCACCACGGCGGCGGTCTGCTCCGAGGAGCCTGAGGCGATGTTGGTCAGGGCCCACGCCGCCTCCAACTGGATGGGGGGGCAGTCGGACAGGGCCAGGAAGCACACAAACCTGGGGATGAGGCCTGCACCGACGATGGTGTCAATGGGAGGGATCTTCTCTCTGGAGAGGAGCTTTCTATGGGAGGGAGGGGCACGGGGACGAGGTCACCAACACGGAACAGTGGAGAACAGCAGGAAGTGAGGAATTCTCAAATAGAAATGTAAAATAAATAAATCACATCCCTCAATATGTGACTAGCCGTAGAGATTAGGGACTTGTTGAACCATCTTCAATTTTCATTTTTTTTTCTTTTTTTTTATACATATTATGAAAGTAGAGATTCATACCTTCAAAATAAGCCATCACTTGAACATTTTGGTGGGATACTTTTCAAGCTACTTCCTATGAATCATGGTGATTATCACAAAACCTAATCAGAGAAAATGGCCTTGAAAATGAAAATGGCCTTTTACACTCAGTGTTAAACAACTACAACCCTACCCAGAATGCATTGTAATCCAGGAGGCCCCCCTCTCCCCTCTCTCTCTGTGGGCAATTAGCACCTTGCTGCGTTCTAGTCACGCTCTTTTGTTATGACAATGAGTCACGTCTTGTGGCACTGTAAACACAACACCTTCTGTAGTGTGGTAGTGAAAGGTTAACCTTCTGTAGTGTGGTAGTGAAAGGTTAACCTTCTGTAGTGTGGTAGTGAAAGGTTAACCTTCTGTAGTGTGGTAGTGAAAGGGTTAACCTCCTGTAGTGTGGTAGTGAAAGGTTAACCTTCTGTAGTGTGGTAGTGAAAGGTTAACCTTCTGTAGTGTGGCAGTGAAAGGTTAACCTTCTGTAGTGTGGTAGTGAAAGGTTAACCTTCTGTAGTGTGGTAGTGAAAGGTTAACCTTCTGTAGTGTGGTAGTGAAAGGTTAACCTTATGTAGTGTGGCAGTGAAAGGTTAACCTTCTGTAGTGTGGTAGTGAAAGGTTAACCTTCTGTAGTGTGGTAGTGAAAGGGTTAACCTTCTGTAGTGTGGTAGTGAAAGGTTAACCTTCTGTAGTGTGGTAGTGAAAGGATTATGTCTGTTTTAATTTAATTTAATAAGTGGTCTTTAATGTCAGTAGTGTACCAGAGGCCAGAGCAGACTATTATTTTTAGGAAGGAGGTTGAATTATATTTCCCTGCTATATAAGTGCAACTCTATGTCATTACACTGTAATTACACATTCTTCTTCTTGTGCTCCTCTGTCCCCGGTGTGCTATACTGTACTTTGTGCTCCCCTATCCGCTTGCCCTATTTTCTGAATGTACTGTCCTGTCCTGTTGTGCCTTTTTGTATTTGTGTATTTGATAGGACATTGATTTTATGCTTTGACTGTACTGTACAGCACTTTGGTTAGCTCTCGAGCTTTTAAATGTGCTCTATAAATAAATTACTTGACTTGACTATTCTATGACATGCCCCAGTGATGAGCAATCTCCAAGTATTAGGCCTATGGACTTAGTATTTGATGAACATTGTTACTCAGCTGATAAGAGTTGTGCCCTTGCTGATGACTTGTCGTACAGACTTGTAAGTCTAAAAGTGGATAAAAGCGTCAGCTAAATGACTAAATGTAAATGTATTATAAGGAAAATGGGGGACCCTGATGTAAACAAGACAAATCAAGTTTCAAGATTTTATTATCATTTAAAATAACACAAGATTTATTCACATACACACCAGGGCATACAGTGAAATGTGGGTGGGCCATGCCCGCTTTGATGTGCAGTGATACTAATAAACTAATAAAATAGACATAATAAACAGGTAAAAAAAATAGCCATGATAAAATAGACATGCTAAAGTCAATGTTCAATGTTCCATGGTGACTATCAGGTATCAGCAGAGCACTGTCAAAACGCTGTTTATAATACCCATCAATGGCCATCAACTTAATGACGTCACCGCCGTGGCTGCCTGACCAATAAGCATTTAGGTGTAAATACACGTAAAAGATAGCCAGAGAGAGAGCAGGAGAGACACAGAGAGATTATTATACACACGCGTCTAACCTAAGTTTTCCCTATTGAATGATATATCCACTCAAACTATATTCGTTCGCTCATAAAATTTGTGACATTCTAAATGTGTTTTAATGTCCTGACCAATAGCGCATCTAGCAAATAAATGTACATGATCATGCAACATAAGAAAATTGTTGTAGGAACGGTTTGGGAGAGGGAGGTAGGGAGGGGTTTTAGATTGTGTGTTGTGAAGTTTAGACTTCAGAGAGAGAGAGAGTAAAGTACAGAAAAAAGGTACCGTTGGGTACCGGTATCGATTCCCAGGTCGTGCAGCCCTAATCAATATATTAAAATAATTTGCTTCAAATTTTACTCTGGCCTCTTATTTAAGTGTGTATTCTTCAACGTAATACCTTATCTACTTGAAATGTACTGAAAAAAAATTATAATATGTATATACCGTAATTCCTCTAATAGTAACCCCGGCTTGTATTTGTTTCAACTGTAGCGGGTACCAGGCTTGTATTAGGAGGAGGCCTGTATAAGAGGGAGGCCTATATTTCAAATTTTCAAACGGATCATAATGAATAAATCAACATTTTGTGTCAGTTTGAACCCAGTAAAATGTACTGGGTTCATTTATTGAAACCAAGTACTGTATGAAATAGTAAACAGTGCAATTACAGGTGGTCACTGGTCATTTCAACGTTTTCAAAGTGAAATCAAGTAACTAGCTCAGTATGCAGCTCAGTATATTAGTAACCCGGCTTGTATTAGGAGGCCGGCTTATAATTGCTTAGCTCAAGAGCGCACCCGGCCATTAATAGAGACCCGGCTTGTATTTGAGACCCGGTTACTATTAGAGGAATTACGGTATGTGACACAAAAATGCGTATTCTTTTGGCCGGTAAGAAATATGCTTGGCGGGTAGATTTTTCCCGCCACTGGCCTGTGAGTCAAAAAGTAAAATGTTTGGCCCTGTAGTCAACAGTAGTAACGCTGGTATCACAGACTGCATGTGTGCTAGTCAACAGTAGTGACTCTGGTATCACAGACTGCATGTGTGCTAGTCAACAGTAGTAACGCTGGTATCACAGACTGCATGTGTGCTAGTCAACAGTAGTAACGCTGGTATCACAGACTGCATGTGTGCTAGTCAACAGTAGTAACTCTGGTATCACAGACTGCATGTGTGCTAGTCAACAGTAACTCTGGTATCACAGACTGCATGTGTGCTAGTCAACAGTAGTAACTCTGGTATCACAGACTGCATGTGTGCTAGTCAACAGTAGTAACTCTGGTATCACAGACTGCATGTGTGCTAGTCAACAGTAGTAACTCTGGTATCACAGACTGCATGTGTGCTAGTCAACAGTAGTGACTCTGGTATCACAGACTGCATGTGTGCTAGTCAACAGTAACTCTGGTATCACAGACTGCATGTGTGCTAGTCAACAGTAGTAACTCTGGTATCACAGACTGCATGTGTGCTAGTCAACAGTAGTGACTCTGGTATCACAGACTGCATGTGTGCTAGTCAACAGTAACACTGGTATCACAGACTGCATGTGTGCTAGTCAACAGTAACTCTGGTATCACAGACTGCATGTGTGCTAGTCAACAGTAACTCTGGTATCACAGACTGCATGTGTGCTAGTCAACAGTAACGCTGGTATCACAGACTGCATGTGTGCTAGTCAACAGTAGTAACTCTGGTATCACAGACTGCATGTGTGCTAGTCAACAGTAGTAACTCTGGTATCACAGACTGCATGTGTGCTAGTCAACAGTAGTAACTCTGGTATCACAGACTGCATGTGTGCTAGTCAACAGTAGTAACGCTGGTATCACAGACTGCATGTGTGCTAGTCAACAGTAGTAACGCTGGTATCACAGACTGCATGTGTGCTAGTCAACAGTAGTGACTCTGGTATCACAGACTGCATGTGTGCTAGTCAACAGTAGTAACTCTGGTATCACAGACTGCATGTGTGCTAGTCAACAGTAGTAACTCTGGTATCACAGACTGCATGTGTGCTAGTCAACAGTAGTGACTCTGGTATCACAGACTGCATGTGTGCTAGTCAACAGTAGTAACGCTGGTATCACAGACTGCATGTGTGCTAGTCAACAGTAGTAACTCTGGTATCACAGACTGCATGTGTGCTAGTCAACAGTAACTCTGGTATCACAGACTGCATGTGTGCTAGTCAACAGTAGTAACTCTGGTATCACAGACTGCATGTGTGCTAGTCAACAGTAGTGACTCTGGTATCACAGACTGCATGTGTGCTAGTCAACAGTAACTCTGGTATCACAGACTGCATGTGTGCTAGTCAACAGTAACTCTGGTATCACAGACTGCATGTGTGCTAGTCAACAGTAACTCTGGTATCACAGACTGCATGTGTGCTAGTCAACAGTAACGCTGGTATCACAGACTGCATGTGTGCTAGTCAACAGTAGTAACTCTGGTATCACAGACTGCATGTGTGCTAGTCAACAGTAGTGACTCTGGTATCACAGACTGCATGTGTGCTAGTCAACAGTAGTGACTCTGGTATCACAGACTGCATGTGTGCTAGTCAACAGTAACACTGGTATCACAGACTGCATGTGTGCTAGTCAACAGTAACTCTGGTATCACAGACTGCATGTGTGCTAGTCAACAGTAACTCTGGTATCACAGACTGCATGTGTGCTAGTCAACAGTAGTAACTCTGGTATCACAGACTGCATGTGTGCTAGTCAACAGTAGTGACTCTGGTATCACAGACTGCATGTGTGCTAGTCAACAGTAGTAACACTGGTATCACAGACTGCATGTGTGCTAGTCAACAGTAGTGACTCTGACTGGTATCACAGACTGCATGTGTGCTAGTCAACAGTAGTAACACTGGTATCACAGACTGCATGTGTGCTAGTCAACAGTAGTGACTCTGGTATTGATTGATTGATTGAAAAGTTTATTAACAGATTGCAGAATGGGTACAGTACAGTACAGCTCAATACATACAATTGTTAAGGGGATGCAGACCAGAGAAAGACTTTCGTCTTGTTTACATCAGGGTCCCCCATTTTCAATTCATCATAACATATATGACATACATGACATACAGATAGACAGTACTGCTACATCTATACATTTATGACATATCCGATTTGCAAATACAGTACTGTTTGTGATACAAAAGTGTCCAGAAAAGGAGTGTATATACATTTGGCATAGAAACTGTACATTGGAGGAGGTTGGTTGGGTGGGGTGGGGTTGGGTGGGTTGGGTGAGGGCTGTACATTGGAGGTGTGGGGGGGGGGGGGGGGGTTGGGAAGGGGACACACACACATTTTACACTGTACATTGGAATATTGACAAAGCCTTTCTTGGTCATTTACTGTACAACTAGGTTAGGACATTTGTAGGGGCCAGTTTCGAATTGCAGTCTCACGTAGGTGTTTTTTGAGAGTGTTTTTGAAGGTGGGTAGTGATTCACATTCCTTTACAGCTTTAGGCAGGGCGTTCCACATTGATGTGGCATAATTGCGAAACGTGTTTAGTCCCTTGTTTGAGCCGAATCTGGGTTTTACATGATTTGTGGAGCTCCCTCTGGTGTTGTGATCGTGGTATTCACTGACCTTTGGGAAGTATTTTGACATGTACATGGGTACCTTGGTCGCGTAGTGTATCTTGTAGACCAGGCCCATTGCAAGTTGCTGTACTCTGTCGTCTACTCTAAGCCATCCTAGGTTGTCAAAGTGGGCAGGGGTGAGGTGGGTTCTAGGAGTCAGGTCAAGTAGTAGTCTGACTAGCTTGTTTTGAGATGTTTGTAATTTGTTTTTTAGTGCCTTTGAGGTGCTTTGGTACCATGAGGTGCAAGCATAGTCGTAGTACCCTTGAATGAGTGCTCCTGCTAGAGTCTTCAGGGTATTCTTGTTTACCAGAGAGGAGATCCGGTACAAGAAACGCGTTCGTTGGTTGACTTTTTTTATTACATTGGATGCCATTTTGTCACAGGAAAGATTAGCCTCTAGGATGGAACCCAGGTAGGTAATTTCATCTTTCCTTGTGATAATATTGTCACCCACTGTAACCGAGAAGCCGTCGGTCTTGCTGAGTTTGTTATTTGAACCGAAGAGAATGGACTCTGTTTTGCCCATGTGTATTGATAGTTTGTTGTCGGCGAGCCATATGCAGATTTTGCCTAGTTCCGAGCTGAGGGCTTTTTCAACCTGTAAGTTCTATCACAGACTGCAGTTCTATCACAGACTGCATGTGTGCTAGTCAACAGTAACTCTGGTATCACAGACTGCATGTGTGCTAGTCAACAGTAACTCTGGTATCACAGACTGCATGTGTGCTAGTCAACAGTAGTGACTCTGGTATCACAGACTGCATGTGTGCTAGTCAACAGTAGTAACTCTGGTATCACAGACTGCATGTGTGCTAGTCAACAGTAGTAACTCTGGTATCACAGACTGCATGTGTGCTAGTAGTCAACAGTAACTCTGGTATCACAGACTGCATGTGTGCTAGTCAACAGTAGTAACTCTGGTATCACAGACTGCATGTGTGCTAGTCAACAGTAGTAACTCTGGTATCACAGACTGCATGTGTGCTAGTCAACAGTAGTAACTCTGGTATCACAGACTGCATGTGTGCTAGTCAACAGTAGTAACTCTGGTATCACAGACTGCATGTGTGCTAGTCAACAGTAGTAACTCTGGTATCACAGACTGCATGTGTGCTAGTCAACAGTAGTAACGCTGGTATCACAGACTGCATGTGTGCTAGTCAACAGTAACCAGTAATGGCATGGGGTGAATATTGTCTACACACAATCCCTTCTACATGCGTTGCAAAGCTTTTCAGTCAGAGAGCTGCTTAAATAATTAATGACCTTCTTACCTGGCTGCTTGCGTGGCCTGCAGTTGGTGATCCAGGCTCTGGCTATTTACGCCCAACACAATCTCCTCCACTGACCAGTGCTGGGAAGGCTATAGAGGAAGAGCAGAGGGGGGTTAGCTAGCTGCCTGCTACACACGGCAATATCCATTGGTCAAGGCCAGGTCATTACTGATCCGTCCTGGCTGTTCATTTACGTCTGTTTTTTAACCCTTTCACTGCCACACGACAGCCGGTTAACCCTTTCACTGTGACAATACAGAAGGTTAGCCCTTTACTATCACACAACCGACAGCGATGCTCCATCATTAGCTCCGCGGATGCAAGGAGCATCGCCGTCGGTTGTGTGATGGTACAGGGTTAACCTTCTGTCGTGTGGCAGTGAAAGGGTTAAAGGGTCTCTCTTGTAGATATGTTGCTTTCTTACGGACGGCTCTGTACACACTGTAACAGTACTGTATATCTGTATGTCGTAAATGTCATGATATACATCTGTATATCTGTAAGTTGCGTATGTCATAAATGTCACTATGAATTTAAAATGGGGGACCCTGATGTAAACAAGACGAAAGTCTTTCTCTGGCCTGCATCCCCTTAACACTTTGAGTGCCAACGACGAGATTTCTCGTTAGTTCATGCCAACCGCTCAGTGCCAACGACGAGAGATCTTGTTTTTTTTTATATTTATTAGCTATTTCCATTAATATTTCATCAATCTAGCCTCACGTTACAACTGGAACTCTCTCTGAGCTCCATTGGGAAAATACCGCCCCTATCGTCTCTCCCTATGGTACTGCACCCCTTTGGATTGGATTGAATGAAACGCATAAAAAAAAAATCCTACTTCCACATTTTACTTCTCAGGCATGTAACTCGAGCCGATCGGATTCATTGTGGACCATCAGAACAGCGTGGAATCGGTGTTTCGACCACCCAGCGTTGGATCAATAAACGCGATCGATATTTGGAATGGCGATCAGGAATTGGAATAATCTTTTTGGAGAACATCTGACCTGAGGTAAGGAATCTATTTTACCAGTCTTGGGATAATCAGAGCTTTTTTCACAGAGATATCAACGTGGGCCCTATGTGTGTGTGTGTGTGTGTGCTGTGCTGATCAGGAAATTGGAAAATCTATTTTTCAGCCCGCTTCTATAGCGTGCATAAGTACACATATACTATCGATAATCTAGCGTTTATTTGAAAACGATTCATAAATAGGCCGAAAAATGTCAACGTTTTTTGTGTATTCCAGTGTATTCCACTAACGGGCGATTATCACAGAATCTTTATATTTTCCTGAAACTTTCGAAAAACGAGTTTTTCAAAATGGTATAAAACGGAAATGAACCGATTAAAAAACAATCCGTTTCGACAATGTTGACTGCAAACAAGTCATTGATAAGCGACGGCCATATTATACACATAGCCATAATTTAAGATATAGTTTATGCGTTCGCAAATATGAGAGCTCTATCATTAAAGTGGGCGTTGGCACGCAACGGGGTTCCGGGGCACCGCATGGCTGGCACCGAAAGTGTTAACAATTGTGTGTATTGAGCCGTACTGTATTGTACCCATTCTGCAATCTGTTAAATAAAATGTTCAATCAATCAATCAATCAATCAATCAATCAATCAATCGGACAGGGCTGATGATGAGACCGTCTCCGCCAGATTTATATCCGTTTTGATTGACTAACTTGACCGTTTCTGTAACCACACCTCTACGTTAGCCACACGTTACACTTCATCCTGCGCCGTTTTCCAACATTACTGTTTTGCTTGTTTGTTTTTTAAACCCTTTCACTGCCACACAACAGCCGGTTAACCCTTTCACTGGCACACGACAGAAGGTTAACCCTTTACTATCACACAACCGACGGTGACCGTCGGTTGTGTGATAGTAAAGGGTTGACCTTCTGTCGTGTGGCAGTGAAAGGGTTCATCTGTTTATTACTTTATTCTTTTATTTAGATTTTCTAATTTATTTAATTTGTTTTCAATTTATGTTCGAAATAAATAAACGAATTCATTGATATCTGTGAGCTGGTGCTGCTGCCGTGTGTTAGGGTCCTGGAGAGGAGAGGTGGGCTCCTCTGACCTGTGTTAGTTAGGGTCCTGGAGAGGAGAGGTGGGCTCCTCTGACCTGTGTTAGTTAGGGTCCTGGAGGGGAGAGGTGGGCTCCTCTGACCTGTGTTAGTTAGGGTCCTGGAGAGGAGAGGTGGGCTCCTCTGACCTGTGTTAGTTAGGGTCCTGGAGAGGAGAGGTGGGCTCCTCTGACCTGTGTTAGTTAGGGTCCTGGAGAGGAGAGGTGGGCTCCTCTGACCTGTGTTAGTTAGGGTCCTGGAGAGGAGAGGTGGGCTCCTCTGACCTGTGTTAGTTAGGGTCCTGGAGAGGAGAGGTGGGCTCCTCTGACCTGTGTTAGTTAGGGTCCTGGAGGGGAGAGGTGGGCTCCTCTGACCTGTGTTAGTTAGGGTCCTGGAGAGGAGAGGTGGGGTCCTCTGACCTGTGTTAGTTAGGGTCCTGGAGAGGAGAGGTGGGCTCCTCTGACCTGTGTTAGTTAGGGTCCTGGAGAGGAGAGGTGGGCTCCTCTGACCTGTGTTAGTTAGGGTCCTGGAGGGGAGAGGGGGGCTCCTCTGACCTGTGTTAGTTAGGGTCCTGGAGGGGAGAGGTGGGCTCCTCTGACCTGTGTTAGTTAGGGTCCTGGAGAGGAGAGGTGGGCTCCTCTGACCTGTGTTAGTTAGGGTCCTGGAGAGGAGAGGTGGGGTCCCCTGACCTGTGTTAGTTAGGGTCCTGGAGAGGAGAGGGGGGGTCCTCTGACCTGTGTTAGTTAGGGTCCTGGAGAGGAGAGGTGGGCTCCTCTGACCTGTGTTAGTTAGGGTCCTGGAGAGGAGAGGTGGGCTCCTCTGACCTGTGTTAGTTAGGGTCCTGGAGGGGAGAGGGGGGCTCCTCTGACCTGTGTTAGTTAGGGTCCTGGAGAGGAGAGGTGGGCTCCTCTGACCTGTGTTAGTTAGGGTCCTGGAGAGGAGAGGTGGGCTCCTCTGACCTGTGTTAGTTAGGGTCCTGGAGAGGAGAGGTGGGCTCCTCTGACCTGTGTTAGTTAGGGTCCAGGAGGGGAGAGGTGGGCTCCTCTGACCTGTGTTAGTTAGGGTCCTGGAGAGGAGAGGTGGGCTCCTCTGACCTGTGTTAGTTAGGGTCCTGGAGAGGAGAGGTGGGCTCCTCTGACCTGTGTTAGTTAGGGTCCTGGAGAGGAGAGGTGGGCTCCTCTGACCTGTGTTAGTTAGGGTCCTGGAGGGGAGAGGTGGGCTCCTCTGACCTGTGTTAGTTAGGGTCCTGGAGGGGAGAGGTGGGCTCCTCTGACCTGTGTTAGTTAGGGTCCTGGAGAGGAGAGGTGGGCTCCTCTGACCTGTGTTAGTTAGGGTCCTGGAGAGGAGAGGTGGGCTCCTCTGACCTGTGTTAGTTAGGGTCCTGGAGAGGAGAGGTGGGCTCCTCTGACCTGTGTTAGTTAGGGTCCTGGAGAGGAGAGGTGGGCTCCTCTGACCTGTGTTAGTTAGGGTCCTGGGCCCTCATGCATCAACGTGGACGTAGAACTTGACCTACTTCCACACGTAAGCACGGAATGTAGAACTAGTGTACGCACAGGGAAGTCGGCATTCATCACACGTGCGTACGCAGGCTCTATGCCCTGCCGTGTTGATGAATACCACTTTGTTCTACCGTCAATGCTCGTGCATGATTATCCATATATGGTCATGAAAATGAGGAAACACCCCCCATGGGATGTGAAATAATGGACCGACCCGAGCGGGACTCCGAGAAACTCCACGGAGAATTCACTGCTGTCGAACCAAGAAGACACTATCGCGTATTATGATTTATGGGATAAATAAAAGGCGGACTTGTAAACGGTGATGTCAGATATCAACGGCTCCCTAAGACCATTGCTGCAATTCTGCCTGGACAGCTCAAAATACTAATAAAGACCGTTCGTTGACCACTGTTTGGCGTTGGTTGTGTGTCATTATAACCGTGCTGTAATATGAATGCCTTTATTAGTTGTGTTCGATTGGCTATATGATTTTTAGAGGCATCTATTTTGTTGTCGGCTAATAAAGACCGCGCTGGAATATGACTGCCTTTTCCCGTGTTGTTTGATTAATACCCACGGATTAAAGTTCTCCTCAATTCTATTCCAAATCGCGATGGATCTCCCGTCAATTTTCTACCTGCTGCATATGATTTCTAGAGGCATACTACAATCTATTTTGATGTCAGTATTGGGTAGCCTATATAAACAATATAATACGAGAGCATATACAAGAACAATGAATCTCACTGCATGTATGATGTATCCTGCCTTTCAATACATGAACTTGAATTCCATCATGTTTGTGTGCGGGACTCAAGGCTGCTGTCACAATGGGTGGTACCGCCGTACAGTAATAATAACAGTCCACACAATATCACGATCCATGCCATAGCCTATGTTCCATTAGGACATGATCTGTGACGACAAATGTTCTAGAATGTTTGATTAAGATATCATACTCTGACAGCATGCCTATGAGCAACAAAAACGCGAACTTGAATCCCATCATATAGTCTGTCCACTATCTGCATGGTGTCATTGCACTGCGTTTTCTATTCTTTCTTGTACAGTAAAAAGGGGGAAGAACACTATATTCATGACTTATTCTGCTTACAGCTTCGAAATTCCACTTGTTTCGTTTAACGTAAAGCCTTTTAAATATAATTAAAACGTTCCCGTGTTTCGGCGGTCTGTGCGCAAAATAATAACGAGTTGAGCTTTATGATTTATGATGAATTGAAAATGGGGGACCCTGATGTAAACAGGACGAAAGTTGATCTGCATCCCCAATTAACAATTGTATGTACTGAGCTGTACTGTACTGTACCCATTCTGCAATCTGTTAATAAACTTTTCAATCAATCAATCAATCAAGCTACGCGGAGCGCAGTCAGTCAGTAGCCTACACCCCGTATATTCCGATAACGCTATATAAACCATGCTGCATTCATTCTGAGAGAAAGATCTATTATTCCAAATGCTATTTATAGGGTTTTGACCATAATTACACTACTGTTGCTATCTTACAATGAACTATAATGAACTACGGTTCATACAGAACATCCAGTGTTATTATGCACAGAAGCTCATTTCCTTGTTGTAATAATATATTCTACCACTGGGCGCTAGGTACGCCAGGTCTGACCTGTGCGTAGATGTAAGCACGAAGTCAAGTTCAAGTTCAAATTGATGAATCCCACTCTTTGCTTAGAAATGATCGTACGCACGGGTTACGCACAGATCTGTGCGTAGAACACGTTGATGCATGAGGGTCCTGGAGAGGAGAGGGGGGGTCCTCTGACCTGTGTTAGTTAGGGTCCTGGAGAGGAGAGGTGGGCTCCTCTGACCTGTGTTAGTTAGGGTCCTGGAGAGGAGAGGGGGGGTCCTCTGACCTGTGTTAGTTAGGGTCCTGGAGAGGAGAGGTGGGCTCCTCTGACCTGTGTTAGTTAGGGTCCTGGAGAGGAGAGGGGGGCTCCTCTGACCTGTGTTAGTTAGGGTCCTGGAGAGGAGAGGTGGGCTCCTCTGACCTGTGTTAGTTAGGGTCCTGGAGAGGAGAGGTGGGCTCCTCTGACCTGTGTTAGTTAGGGTCCTGGAGGGGAGAGGTGGGCTCCTCTGACCTGTGTTAGTTAGGGTCCTGGAGAGGAGAGGTGGGCTCCTCTGACCTGTGTTAGTTAGGGTCCTGGAGAGGAGAGGTGGGCTCCTCTGACCTGTGTTAGTTAGGGTCCTGGAGGGGAGAGGTGGGCTCCTCTGACCTGTGTTAGTTAGGGTCCTGGAGAGGAGAGGTGGGCTCCTCTGACCTGTGTTAGTTAGGGTCCTGGAGAGGAGAGGTGGGCTCCTCTGACCTGTGTTAGTTAGGGTCCTGGAGAGGAGAGGTGGGGTCCTCTGCAGGGGTGCAGTGGTAATATCAGAAGTGCCTGTACTCTGTTTAAATGACGCCACGCGCACTCCTGCGCATACATGTTCCCTCGCGTGCGCACAGAACAGATAAGCATAAATAGTAGGAAACATGTTTGTATAGGAAATTACTAGTTTTAGTTTAGTTTTTGTAAATATTGCCTTGAAATAGAGACGCTGAAAAAGGTAGCAGGATGTAGCCTTCAATATATAAAGAAATTATATTGTCAACAGATATGGTTGAAAAACAAACAATGTTTTAAATGTAATTGTAGATACAATATTGTAGTTACAATTTCTTTAATTGAATTAACTTAAACTAGAAAAGTAAATACAAACTAAATTAACAATGTAACTTACAGTTTACAGAAGGACAGTTTCCTTCTGAAGCACAACTTAAGAAATGTCTCATCCTTCCAGTCGGGACCATTTGTCACATAGTGAGAGCTCCACAGCTCAAGCAACCCCCACCAATTGGTACAGGGGGTCCCCTGACCTGTGTGTTAGGGTCCTGGAGAGGAGAGGTGGGGTCCCCTGACCTGTGTGTTAGGGTCCTGGAGAGGAGAGGTGGGGTCCCCTGACCTGTGTGTTAGGGTCCTGGAGAGGAGAGGTGGGGTCCCCTGACCTGTGTGTTAGGGTCCTGGAGAGGAGAGGTGGGGTCCTCTGACCTGTGTGTTAGGGTCCTGGAGAGGAGAGGTGGGGTCCTCTGACCTGTGTGTTAGGGTCCTGCTCCTGGAGAGGAGAGGTGGGGTCCTCTGACCTGTGTGTTAGGGTCCTGCTCCTGGAGAGGAGAGGTGGGGTCCTCTGACCTGTGTGTTAGGGTCCTGCTCCTGGAGAGGAGAGGTGGGGTCCTCTGACCTGTGTGTTAGGGTCCTGCTCCTGGAGAGGAGAGGTGGGGTCCCCTGACCTGTGTGTTAGGGTCCTGGAGAGGAGAGGTGGGCTCCTCTGACCTGTGTGTTAGGGTCCTGCTCCTGGAGAGGAGAGGTGGGGTCCTCTGACCTGTGTGTTAGGGTCCTGCTCCTGGAGAGGAGAGGTGGGGTCCTCTGACCTGTGTGTTAGGGTCCTGCTCCTGGAGAGGAGAGGGGGGGTCCTCTGACCTGTGTGTTAGGGTCCTGCTCCTGGAGAGGAGAGGTGGGGTCCTCTGACCTGTGTGTTAGGGTCCTGCTCCTGGAGAGGAGAGGTGGGGTCGTCTGGGAGGACGTTCCTTCTCTTCAGGATCTGCTCGTCCTTCTTGGTTTTGCGGATCTCCACATTGACCTCCACCCTCCTGCGCCTCAGCTCCTACAGTAAAACAAACAAACCCCACGGAGGAGGAGTTCATAACACAACACCGACAGTAGATCGTAACAGTTGAAAACGTCAGTACAGTATCAGCTGATTGATTGATTGATTGATTGAAAAGTTTATTAACAGATTGCAGAATGGGTACAGTACAGTACAGCTCAATACATACAATTGTTAAGGGGATGCAGACCAGAGAAAGACTTTCGTCTTGTTTACATCAGGGTCCCCCGTTTTCTATTAATCTTAACATATATGACATACATGACATACAGATAGACAGTACTGTTACATCCAGACATTTATCTAGACATGCTACATCTAGACAGGCACTTTAAGGCTATATGCACTTTAAACTGGAACACTGAGCTATTTTAGGTACTGTAGCATTTTTTTTTTTATTGTTTGTCTAATACTTTTATTGTGGGGATTGTATTGCATGTATTCTTGTGTTTTTATATTGTATGTTTTTATACTGTATGTACTGTATGTGCTCTGGCACCACGACAAATCCCAATCAACCATGTGTTGAAATGGCAATAAAGTTTTCTATTCTATTCTATACATTTATGACATACCAGATCTACAAATATACAGTACTGTTTGTGATGCAAGAAGAGTCTAAAACAGTCTCACTCACGGTGGCGTCCTTCCCCTTGTTCTTGAAGCGCGTGAGACGCGACCCGCTGTCTGCTGCCGACATCATCTCTGGATCTTTATCTTCTCAAAGTGGTCACTTCCACCGTCTGGAGATCAGATGGCCGCTGTGGAAACAACAGTATTTATGGGGATGCAGACCAGAGAAAGACGTTTGTCTTGTTTACATCAGGGTCCCCCATTTTCAATTCATAGTGACATTTATGACATTACACAACATACATGACATCATGACATTTATGGCATAGGGACATACATGACAAACAGGTATATAGTACTATTACATTTGTGACATATATGATATGCAAATATACAGTACTGTTACCCCTAGATCCTGACAGAGAGTATATACATACGGTGGGGAGGAGACTGTACATTAGGAGGGGGTGGGTGGGTGGGAGAGAAATATACATACGGCGGGGAGAGAAATATACATACGGTGGGGAGGAGACTGTCTATTAGGAGGGGGTGGGGGTTGGACATTTACGGTGGCCTGTTTCGAATTGCAGCCTCCCATAGGTGCTCTTTAAGAGCGGTTTTGAATGTGGGTAGGGATTCACATTCCTTTACAGCTTTGGGTAGGGCGTTCCACATTGATGTGGCATAATTGCGAAACGTGTTTAGTCCCTTGTTTGAGCCGAATCTGGGTTTAACATGATTTGTGGAGCTCCCTCTGGTGTTGTGATCGTGGTATTCACTGACCTTTGGGAAGTATTTTGACATGTACATGGGTACCTTGGTCGTATAGTGTATCTTGTAGACCAGGCCCATTGCAAGTTGCTGTACTCTGTCGTCTACTCTAAGCCATCCTAGGTTGTCAAAGTGGGCAGGGGTGAGGTGGGTTCTAGGAGTAAGGTCAAGTAGTAGTCTGACCAGTTTGTTTTGAGATGTTTGTAATCTTGTTTTTAGCGCCTTTGAGGTGCTTTGGTACCATGAGGTGCGACTGTGACTCTGCGAGCATAGTCGTGTGGCAGTGAAAGGGTTAATTAAAGTGAAGCTCACTGTCACACATTCATCTGTGATGCTTTTTGGTTATCAATTACAAGAAGAGAGAGAGAGAGAGAGAGAGAGAGAGAGAGAGAGAGAGAGAGAGAGAGAGAGAGAGAGAGAGAGAGAGACACAACTGCAATTAGATGATTACATGGTTTTAACATTTAAACAACTACCTTCACTAACTTGTGCGGCCGCCGGTTGTGTGATGATAGTAAAGGGTTAACCTTCTGTCGTGTGGCAGTGAAGGGGTTAACATAGTCTAGTGTAGAAATGCTCTACCTTGCTGTGGATGACGAGCTGAACTAGTGAGATGATAAATCACTGCACTGTCTTATTGTTGTCTCACTGTTCTGTCCTGTTTTGCACGTATTTATTTATTGTTATGTTTATTCCTATTTGTGAAAAAAATCATGCACTGTAATGTCGATTGATTGATTGAAAATTGTATTAACAGATTGCAGAATGGGTACAGTGAGTACAGTACGGCTCAATACACACAATTGTTAAGGGGATGCAGACCAGAGAAAGACTTTCTTCTTGTTTACATCAGGGTCCCCCATTTTCAATTCATCATAATCGAGTCGAATCACGTTCCATTTGTAACAATATGGTGAATAAAGTCATGTGAACCACGGTCAGTGTTATTATCTAACACCATGTGGCTGAACCCCGACTACACTTTATTGTTATTAATAACATGTTCTCCCAAAGCTGCTGGGATATACTGCGTACAATACATGTTGAACAAGTATCAAACATCACAATTACACACATCTAACGTAGCGTTTAAACGATTAAAAACACACATCTGACCACAAAGCATTTGATCTGTTCTTACCGGAGATATTACAGGAGAGATGTGACGTCACTTCTGCTACCGCGCTGATCCTGCGCACTTGTGATTGGTCACTTCTGGTAGAAGCCCCGCCCCATTGGACGTTTCAAATCAACCGTGGCGTTTACATGTAGAACCGCGTTTACAGAGCATGTAATAACCACCTTATTGTTTGACGTCACGTGCCCAGAAAGACCCTGCCCCGCTAGTGATTTAGCTTTAGGGTTTGATTGATTAATTGATTGAAAATTGTATTAACAGATTGCAGAATGGGTACAATACAGTACGGCTCAAAACACACAATTGTTAAGGGGATGCAGACCAGAGAAAGACTTTCGTCTTTTTGTTTACATCAGGGTCCCCCGTTTTCAATTCATCATCATAACATTTATGACACACGACATACAGATATACAGTACTGCTACATCTATACATTTATGACATACCAGATTTGCAAATACAGTACTGTTTGTGATACAAAAAGTGTCCAGAAAAAGAGTGTACATTTGCCAACATAGTTTATAATGATGCCATAAAAGACCTAGATGGTGTAGTGCAAGTGAGATGTTCGGCATGGCTGCACGTGTCACTACCTTCCAAGCTGTTTTAAGAAATCTCATGTATAAATGTATCTGTTCGCTAAATTACTCTGGAAATGTGATCTTTCTGGTTTTATGGACATTAGGTTCAGTGCCACACGTTACCACTCATCTACGTGGAGACATTGGCACAGCTGTCTATTTGTGGGACATGGGATGTGTATTTTAAGTGATGTTATTTTTGCCTGTTGTGTCATTTTATATAGGTTGTGTATGTTTTCTTTTTTATCTGGACCATGAGTCCGTATTAAAGTTTGAATTTAATTGAATAGTGTTGAATTGAAAATAGTTAGATTTCCAAAATTATGTTAATTATAGATATCCTCCCTTAAATGAGCGGCAATTCATTTCTCAAACTCAACTTTTGCTCAAACTTTTAAGGAGAAATATGAAATGGTCATGAATTACTGTTGAAATGAATAAACATATTTTTATATAAACTTGTCTTGTATTGTCATTGGTGTAAGCCTGAAATGCTACAGTCTAGAATGAATATTGACAGGTGCAGGTCAAGAAGAACACCTTTGAAATCTTACCTTTGCTCTAATGAAGTGTGAAGATGTTGGACTAACTGCACCTTGTGTTGAGAAATAAACATCACATACAGTATATGCAACAAAAAAATGCACCCGTCTTCAAATCCTTCAATAGGTTTTGTGATCTGCACGGCCTCAGCCAACTAATCACCCAACCCACAAGGATATGTGAATCAACTCAGACTACCATTGACCTCATACTGACCTCTGACAAGTCCAAGATCTCCAGTAAAGGGGTTATAGCATGCGGGTTAAGTGATCATTACATGATATTCTGTACCCGCAAAAAGCTAAAACTAAAGGCTGGCTGTCACAAAACAGTCACATCTAGAGACCTCAAAACCTACTCTAGCGAGGCCTTTAACCTTGAACTGGAGAGTCTGGACTGGTCAGATGAACTCAATGGTACACTGGTTGAAGAAACTTGGCTTGGCTTCAAAACCAAATTTTCATCAATACTAAACAAAATGGCCCCCCTAAGAACCACCAGGGTAAAAAATCGCGCTGAGCCATGGATGCACACTGAAATACTGACCGCTATGAAAGCCAGAGACAAAAAATGCTCTGAGTTTCGTAAAAGTCAGTCAAAGCTTACCAAAAGCACGAGCAGTGAACTCCAAGACCACGTGACTGAACTCAAACTAGAAAGAAACAGACTAAGAAATGACGTAAACTCCATGATCAAAACTGCAAAAAAAAATTTCATCAATGACAAAACCGAGGAAAACAAAAATAAACCACGTGAACTTTGGAAATTACTCAACAATCAACTAGGCTGCAGTAAAAAACTCAAAACCAGGTTCTCAAACATAAACATAAAGACGGACAACACGCTCATCACAGACAAGCTGGATGTAGCCAATTACTTAAACACTTTCTTCACAAACATAGCCACAACACTGGTAAACAAACTACCCTCCCACTCAGGGCAGTATGGGGTAGAACACATAGTAGCATACTACATGAACCTAGGCGTCCACAAAGACGACTTCAAACTGGAAATAGTAACTACAGATGAGGTACTCAAAAAACTGAGCGCCCTCCAACCAAACAAGGCCACTGGCCATGACAACATCCCCTCCAAATTCCTCAGAGACTCAGCAGCAGCCATCACCCCAGTCATCACACACATAATAAACCTCTCCATAAAACAGGGACACGTCCCCAAGGACTTCAAAATTGCGAGAGTAACACCCCTGCACAAAAAGGGCAGCAAATTAGACCCGGGTAACTACCGCCCTGTTTCTATCCTTACATCCATCTCGAAAGTCATGGAAAAAATAGTATACGAACAGATCGAAAAATACCTCGCGGAAAAAAATCTAATCTACGAATTCCAATCTGGCTTCAGAACATCCCACTCCACTGACACATGCCTTCTCTACTTGAACGACCACATCAAACAAGAGGTGGACGCGGGCAAATACTGCGGCATGGTCATGCTGGACCTACAAAAGGCCTTCGACACTGTCAATCACACCATTCTGATTGACAAGCTAAAAGCAATTGGTTTTGATAGTTTATCAGTGAGCTGGATACAATCCTACCTGGAGGGGAGGGAACAGATGGTGGAAGTAAACGGTACCCTATCCCCCCCCCTCACAGTGAGCTGTGGTGTTCCACAAGGAAGCATACTAGGACCGCTACTATTCCTAATTTATGCAAATGACATGTCGTCAGCTTGTGACTGCAACTTGTTCCTGTTTGCGGACGACTCAGCCCTGCTGGTCTCTGACAAGAACAAGTTACAGGTTGAAAAAGCCCTCAGCTCGGAACTAGGCAAAATCTGCATATGGCTCGCCGACAACAAACTATCATTACACATGGGCAAAACAGAGTCCATTCTCTTCGGTTCAAATAACAAACTCAGCAAGACTGACGACTTCTCGGTTACAGTGGGTGACAATATTGTCACAAGGAAAGATGAAATTACCTACCTGGGTTCCATCCTAGAGGCTAATCTTTCCTGTGACAAAATGGCATCCAATGTAATAAAAAAAGTCAACCAACGAACGCGATTCTTGTACCGGATCTCCTCTCTGGTAAACAAGAATACCCTGAAGACTCTAGCAGGAGCACTCATTCAAGGGTACTACGACTATGCTTGCACCTCATGGTACCAAAGCACCTCAAAGGCACTAAAAAACAAATTACAAACATCTCAAAACAAGCTAGTCAGACTACTACTTGACCTGACTCCTAGAACCCACCTCACCCCTGCCCACTTTGACAACCTAGGATGGCTTAGAGTAGACGACAGAGTACAGCAACTTGCAATGGGCCTGGTCTACAAGATACACTACGCGACCAAGGTACCCATGTACATGTCAAAATACTTCCCAAAGGTCAGTGAATACCACGATCACAACACCAGAGGGAGCTCCACAAATCATGTAAAACCCAGATTCGGCTCAAACAAGGGACTAAACACGTTTCGCAATTATGCCACATCAATGTGGAACGCCCTGCCTAAAGCTGTAAAGGAATGTGAATCACTACCCACCTTCAAAAACACTCTCAAAAAACACCTACGTGAGACTGCAATTCGAAACTGGCCCCTACAAATGTCCTAAC